>NC_041382.1:524685003-524725153 GCF_002162155.2 Triticum dicoccoides
CGCCGCATCGCCCCGCCGGCGCTCGCTCGCTGTCCCCGCAGCCCCCGCTCGCGCGCTGCCTTGCGCCCGCATGGCCACTCGCAGCCCTCCTCGCTCCACCGCCTCCCACCGCCTGCTCGCGCCACCCACTGGCGCTGCCGGGCGCAGCTTCGGCCGGCTAGCCTAGCCACGACCGGAACCCCGCTTGCTGCCCGGGTCCGCTCCGCCCCGGTACCCCACGCCCGTTAGCCCGCGCGCCCGTGAGCCTCCCCCAAAGCCACTGACTAGGGGCCCCACCCCCAAAATGTATTAAAAATGAAAAAGAATTAATAAAAATAAAAATAATTAAATAAAATAAAATATTAATTAATTAATTAACTTAATTAATCCTGTTAACTAACTATTAAACCAAATTAACATGCTAATTAATCTAACTAAACAGTTAGTTAGGCAATGACATGCGGGACCCACATGTCAGGTTGACCAGGTCAACTACTGACGTCATGCTGACGTCATGATGATGTCAGCAAACACTATTCTGGATAATGTTAAATTAAATTAATTAAATAAATCCTAAAATTGATTTAAATCTTTTAAAATCAATATAAAATAAACCGTAGCTCGGATAGAAAAACTTTCTACATGAAAGTTGCTCGGAACGACGAGACGAATCTGGATACGCAGCCCGTTCGTCTGCCACGCATCCCTAGCATAGCGAACACACAACTTTCCCCCTCCGGTTCATCTGCCCGAAAACGTGAAACACCGGGGATATTTTCCCAGATGTTTCCCCCTTCACCGGTACCACCTCATACCGCGTTAGGGCACCCCTAGCACCGCTACTTGTCATGTCATGCATCGCTATGCATCTGTTTGCTTAATATTTATTGTTTCTTCCCCCTCTTCTCTCGCTAGACACCGAGACCGACGCTGCTGCTACCCAGTACGACTACGGTGTTGACGACATCTCTCTCTTGCCAGAGCAACCAGGCAAGCCCCCCCCCCTTGATCATCAGATATCGCCTACTCTCCTCTATACTGCTTGCATTAGAGTAGTGTAGCATGTTACTACTTTCCCTTAATCCTATTATGATGCATAGCCTGTCATTGTTGCTACAGTTGTTGATACCTTACCTGCAATCCTAAATGCTTAGTATAGGATGCTAGTTTATCATTATTGGCCCTACATTCTTGTCTGTCTGCCATGCTATACTACCGGGCCGTGATCTCTCGTGAGGTGATCACGGGTATATATTATATACTTTATACATATAAATGTTGTGACTAAAGTCGGGTCGACTCTTTGAGTACCTGCAAGTGATTCCGATGTTGGGGGCTGAAGGGGCAGGTGGTTCCACCTAGGTAGTGGTGGGCCTGGGGAGACCACCTAGGTGAGAGGTGGGCCTGGCCCTGGTCGGCGTTCGCGGTTACTTCAAAATAACACGCTTAACGAGATCTGGGTATTTGATCTGAGTCCGGCTACTGGCCTATACACACTAACCAACTACGCGGGAACAGTTATGGGCACACGACGTCATGGTATCAGCCGAAGCCTTCATGACGTCAGTGACTGGCGCGCGCCGGGTTGGACTGGAACGCCTGCTCTTGTATAAGGGAGGCTAGGTCTGCACACCGGCTGCGTACGCAACGTGCATGTGCAATGGGTGATGGGCCCAGACCCCTGCGCCATAGGATTTAGACCGGCGTGCTGACCTCTCTGTTGTGCCTAGGTAGGGCTGCGACGTGTTGATCTTCCGAGGCCGGGCATGACCCAGGAAAGTGTGTCCGGACAAAGGGGATCGAGCGTGTTGGGAAATGTGGTGCACCCCTGCAAGGAAGTTAAACTATTCGAATAGCCGTGATCTTCGGTAACAGGACGGCTTGGAGTTGTACCTTGACCTTATGACAACTAGAACCGGATACTTAATAAAACACACCCTTCCAAGTGCCAGATACAACCGGTGATCGCTCTCTCACAGGGCGACGAGGGGAGGATCATCGGGTAGGATTATGCTATGCGATGTTACTTGGTGAACTTACCTTCTACTCTCTTCTACATGCTGCAAGATGGAGGTGGCCAGAAGCGTAGTCTTCGACGGGACTAGCTATCCCCCTCTTATTCCGGCATTCTGCAGTTTAGTCCACATATGATACCTGTCAGTGTCAAAATCGGCGGATCTCGGGTAGGGGGTCCCGAACTGTGCGTCTAAGGCGGATGGTAATAGGAGGCAGGCGACACAATGTTTTACCCAGGTTTGGGCCCTCTTGATGGAGATAAAACCCTACGTCCTGCTTGATTTATTCTTGATGATATGGGTATTACAAGAGTTGATCAACCAGGAGATCGAAGAGGCTAAACCACCGTAGAGAGAATAATATTTCCACAAATCTAATATGCTGACTTGTTTTGGCAACATGACATTAAGCCATGGCCCGGTGATTATTCGGACCATTTCCTTTAACTAGCCCCACACATAACGCGAGGCAGTTTTTTGACACGTCTTGTCAAAGCAGAGATCGGGTCCCCCTTATTATGGGATTCTCATTAATACGGGCGTGGGTAACCCAACCACGCCATCGATTACGGCGCTTGGGGGATAAGCAAGTTTTACTAGGCTAGTGGGGACGTATAGTTTCGGCCGCCCATATAAAGGGACAAGGATTCACCTTTTCATCCACGCCTTCTTCCTCCATTGCTCATCCATTTTCGCACACTTGAGCTCCAGCGCCCAAGTCCGCATTTCCCACCTCAACCTTCTCCAACCATGTCTGGAGCGGGAGGCAGGTGGATGGTCTCCTCCGTCACGGAGGGACACATCAAGAAGCTGAGGAGAGCCGGATACCTATCCGACGACATCGCGCACCGGCTCCCAGATGAAGGGCAGCTCATCCCCACCCCCAAGCCCCACGAGAGGGTAGTGTTCCTTACCCATTTCCTTCGCGGACTGGGATTCCCTCTCCACCCATTCGTCCGGGGGCTCATGTTCTACTACGGCCTGGATTTCCACGATATGGCCCCGAACTTCATCCTCAACATCTCGACGTTTATCGTCGTGTGCGAGGCCTTCCTCCGCATCAAGCCCCACTTCGGCTTATGGCTAAAGACCTTCAATGTCAAGCCGAAGGTAGTGAGCGGCCGCCAGGCGGAATGCGGAAGCGCCATGGTGGGCAAGATGCCCAATGTCACATGGCTCGAGGGCTCCTTCGTGGAGACCATAAAGGGGTGGCAATCGGTGTGGTTCTACATCACCGAGCCGCATGACCCTGCATGGGCAGCAGCCCCCGAGTTCCGATCTGGCATCCCCACGCGGCTCACCTCCTGGCAAGAGAAGGGCCTGTCCTGGGGTAGTTCGGGAGAGCTGACCGGACTCCAAACATGTATCCAAAACATGGTGAGAAAGAAGCTCAAACTCGTCAACGTAGTCCACGTCATGCTCATCCGCCGGATCCTCCCGTGTCAACAACGGGCTTTCAACTTGTGGGATTTCGACCCGGCCCAACACCAAACTCTGAGCAGGCTCTTCGACACAACACACGAGGATGCCTGGAAGGTGCTATTCAAGGGCACTGAGGTTCCCCCTCCCACTACTGAGGATCGCGGATTCTGTGCGAAGCGCCAAGCAGCGTGGTAAGCAGCTTTATCTCTTATAGGATACTTGTTTTTCATAGTTTGACTCTATGCGGGATCTAAGCTCCCGTACCTTTGACAGGACTGGCAGGAAACGGTCGGACAGATCGACTGTCCGGCTCCTTTGCCCGAAGGCCCAGCAAACGCTCTCCTGACGGAGATGCTGACTCCGGCTCCTTACAAGGTGCCAGAGAAGACCAAGAAGGCCAAGGGAACCCGAAAGAGTTCCCGACACCAGGTGTTATCGGACTCATCGTCCGATAACTCTGCGGCACACTCCTCCCCCGAAGACAAGGAGGAAGAAGAAGATGCTCCCCCTTCAGTTGGGGGAGACAAGAAAATGAAGGCCGCCCCAACTGGGGGGGCCGAAGGGTCCAAGAAGGGAAGGACTCTCCTTCCAGACTACTCTACCACCGCCGCTGAAGGCGAAGATGAGTGGCTGCTCAGGGCCAAGCCCCTGGCAAAGTCGTAAGTATTCGGATGCCAGAGTAACTCATAGCATTCATTCTTTGCACTATTTCCTCTAGCGCCGAATTATGATTATGCAGACCGCCACGAGCCGGAATCGACGTATCGTCGGACGGCTCCCTAGGCTCGTCGGATATGGATAGCGATCCACTTCCGACCGCCACCTCCCCCTGCCCTACGGACAACACCGAGGTATTGTCTCAAGAGGCACCTGGTCGAGGGGAGACAATCCTGGAGGCGCCTCAAGGCGACCTTCTAGACTCCGGGAGTAGAGGGAGCAAGGCTCCCAAGGGCTCTGAGTTCGGCCCTCAGCCGAACACCGCGCCGGAATCCCCAGTGGTTCCGGACTCGGGCAGGCGACCTCCTTCTAAAAGGGGCAAGACGCCTGTGCCGGTGACCTCTGTCCATCCAGAGGCACCGGACAATCTGCTGGGAGCGCTTCGCAGCGCTTCCATCGACGAGGAGCACCGCACTATTATGAGTGTGGTGGTCCAGAAGGTTCAGTCCGCCAAGAGCGGATTGACTGAAGCCTGTGCCAGCCTTCTAACAGGCTTTGAGGTAAGTGTTTGAAATATAGAAAAAATATTACCGCATAGACAGTAGCCCCTGATGCTCTGTTCGGTGTTCAAAAAGAAAAGCTGAATAGAGGATCAAATAATACCGCAGGAGTCTAACATAAGTATGTCTATATGCGTATGAAGGCTTCACTGCTGGCCTCAGCCGCATTGACTGCGGAGGTCGCCACACTGAAGCAGAAACTCAAGGGGTCCAAGAAAGAGCTCGGCCTTGCCAAGAGGCAGCTCGAGGAGAACAAGGGTAAGTAATACCCTGTCTATAGATATGTATATATAAAAGAAGACGTGATTGCAAAATGACAGGATCATCGTATATTTGCCAGGGGCCACGACCGAGGTGGTGACCCTGAAGCAAGCACTATCCGAGGCCGAAGACAGCGGCCAAGGAGCGCACCGAGCGGGAAAGGCAAGAGGCACGGGTGGGCGAGGTGCAGCAAGAGCTCCAAGCTCTCGTGTCAAAGCATGAGGCGTTGGAGCGTGACTCGAAGACGCGAGAGTCCGAGCTTGCCGCGGCCCTCGAAAGCGCGAAAAATGCCAAGGCTGAAGCCCAAAAGGCCCTCAAGGAGATTGATGCGATGAAGAAGATAGCGGCGGGTAAGGCATTCTATATGCAAAGCAAGCATGTGAAAGTAAATTACCTGTTACTTACCTGAATCCGAAGCTCTCCAGGAGCATTCGTAGATTTGCCCCGCAGTGTGTCAGATGCCGCAACCTTTTACCAGGCCGAGGAGGGAAGCTCAACGGAGAAGTTGTTCTGGGCCCAATATACGGGTACCGAACACCCGGTGCCTATGAGCGACCAGCTAAAGCAGCTGGTCGAGCTACACAAGGCGGCCGAACAGGCCATGAAGGGCTTTATAGTCCGGTTGTGGCCTGGCGACGCCCTTCCGAACAGCTACTTCGGCCTGGTGAGGCGGCTTGTGGATGCCTGCCCACGACTGGAAGTCGTCAAGCGGTCCGTCTGCATCGAAGGTGCACGCCGGGCTTTCGCCCGTGTGAAGGTGCAATGGGCCAAGCTAGATGCCGTGAATCTGATCAAGGAATGGCCGCCGGCGGGCAAGGAGCATCGCCACCCCGAGATGTACTATGAGGGTGTCCTGAAGGGTGCCCGTCTCGTAGAGGACGAGTGTATGAAAGATGTAATATTTGAATGAATTTGCTCGTGTGATCCTGTATGCTGAAAACCTGTTTCATATGCGCTATGCAACGCTTGTTTGAATTTAAAATATTACCTTCTGTTCGGCCGTTTATCAAATCTGAGAGATGGCTAGTCGTCGGCTTCTGCCCCCATGCCACGAGTGCTGGGGTGTTCGGGATAAATCTGAGCACTCTTGTTCCCATTTTTGGGTCCTTCGAGGGAGGTGCTCAGCACAAGGAACAAGGAAATCGGACTAATAGTGCTTTATCACTCTCACTTAGCTATAGAATTCTATAATTTTAAATTTTGGTGAAGCCCCTGGTATTCGGAAGGCCGAATTCGGGGCGCGATACACGCCTTAAGACGGACAGGGCCGACTCCTCGCTCTAAGCGGCATAAGTCTTTAGGGACTCAAAAACCTCTCGAACAGCGACCAGTCTCTCGCCTTATCATGATAGTCAGTTTTAGATTTCTCTACTGAGGTGCTTAGCCCAGCTGAACCGGGGCACAATCGCAGTAGTTCTCCCAGTGCTACCTTAGCCGATATAGCGGAACGTAAGGTACCAAAACATGGGAGCCGGGCAAACCCAACTATTGACCAAAGACATGATTCGGAGCTGATGCATATAATTCTATAAGTTCGGGGTGCCGCACTTGTGAAAGTGTTCGGACTTCTCACACCATATTGTGGGGTACTTAAGCCCCTGGTGTATTGGTCGTACCAAAGTGTACGGTTGCAATGTGTCATTAATGAACACATATATATATATATATAAAGGAAGAATGCAATAATAGTCTTAATGCTATGTATTGTTTATTCAAAAAGGTGTGTTAAAGCGGAATGATACATGCAGTGCAATAAGAAAAAAGTAGGACTATATCCCCTCCAAGGGCAAGCTGAGGAATAATGTTCAGGCAAGTATTTCACTCGTTATCGTAAACCACCTGGGAGTTCCGTTTTGCGATGTAGCTTTCTGCCTCCTTGGTTGTTGCATCATGTGTTCGGCAGTCATGCTGTCGGCCAGGGTTTCCAGAGATTAATGTCCTGAAATAAAAATAACAAAGCAGGAAGCCCCTATTGCGGTTTAAGCCGCGCCTTGGGGTGTGCCGTAGTTGTGCCTCCCTCCCCACTTGTGCCCATGGTATTTTTAATGCGTAATTGTGTGCGCGTGGCACGAATTTCGCCATTTGGCTGGGGCCGGGGTGGGGGCCACATTGTTATGCGAGCTCGGGACATGCCAGGCGGTCCAGTTGCCGATTACTCCGGGCGCGCTTGAAGGTGTTCGGGTCCTTGAACGCCGAACTAGTGGATTGCCTTAAGAGGCTGCTTTGCGCTTCCGCTGCGAGGGCCGCAGTGTGCTCCTCCGTTCGGAGAGAGCGCTCTGTGTTTCCATTAACTGTAATGACCCCCTGAGGTCCTGGCATCTTGAGCTTGAGGTATGCATAATGCGGTACCGCATTGAATCTCGCAAATGCGGTTCGCCCGAGCAGTGCATGATAACCACTGTGGAACGGGACTATATCAAAGATTAACTCTTCGCTTCGGAAGTTATCTGGGGATCCGAAAAACACTTCCAGTGTGACTGAGCCTGTGCATTGGGCCTCTACACCTGGTATGACGCCTTTAAAGGTCGTTTTTGTGGGTTTGATCCTTGAGGGGTCTATACCATTTTGCGCACTGTGTCCTGGTAAAGCAGGTTCAGGCTGCTGCCGCCATCCATAAGGACTCGAGTGAGGTGAAATCCGTCAATAATTGGGTCTAAGACCAGTGCGGCGAATCCGCAATGACGGATGCTAGTGGGGTGGTCCCTACGATCGAAGGTGATTGGACAGGAGGACCATGGGTTGAACTTTGGGGCGACTGGCTCCAACGCATATACATCCCTGAGCGCACGCTTCCGCTCCCTCTTGGGGATGTGGGTTGCGTATATCATGTTCACCGTCTGCACTTGTGGGGGGAACCTCTTCTGTCCTCCGGTATTTGACTGTCGGGGCTCCTCCTCGTCATTGCTATGTGGCCCCTTATTTTCGGCAATTAACTTGTCGGCCTGCTTGAACACCCAACAATCCCTGTTGGTGTGGTTGGCTGGCTTGTCGGGGGTGCCGTGTATTTGACACGAGCGATTGAGTATACGGTCCAAACTGGACGGGCCCGGAGTGCTTCTTTTAAATGGCTTTTTCTGCTGACCGGGTTTAGAGCCTTTGAATCCGGCATTGACTGCCGTATCCTCGGTATTGTCGTTGTTAATGCGGCACTTATGTTTGTTGCGACGTGACCTGCTATTGCCGTTCTTAGTAACCAAAGTACCATGGTTCTTTGATATGTTGTTACTGCGAGCCAGCTAGCTGTCTTCTCCCGCACAAAAGCGGGTCATGAGTGTCGTGAGGGCTGCCATAGTTTTCGGCTTTTCCTGACCAAGGTGCCGGGCTAGCCACTCGTCGCAGACGTTGTGCTTGAAAGCTGCTAGAGCCTCTGCATCCGGACAGTCGACAATTTGATTTTTCTTTGTTAGGAACCGTGTCCAGAATTGCCTGGCCGATTCCTCAAGCTGCTGAATTATGTGGCTCAAGCCATCGGCATCTGGTGGTCGCACATAAGTGCCCTAAAAGTTGTCGAGGAATGCGGCTTCCAGATCCTCCCAATGGCCGATGGACTCTGCTGGCAAGCTATTGAGCCAATGCTAAGCTGGTCCTTTGAGTTTGAGTGGGAGATATTTAATGGCGTGTAGATCATCACCGCGTGCCATGTGGATATGCAGGAGGAAATCCTAGATCCATACCGCAGGATCTGTTGTGCCGTCGTATGATTCTATATTTACGGGTTTGAAACCCTCTGGGATTTGATGATCCATTACTTCGTCTGTGAAGCATAAGGGGTGTGTGGCGCCTCTGTACTGGGCTATATCGCGACGCAGCTCCAATGATTCTTGCCCGCTGTGTTCGGCCCGGCCGGATTTACTTTTGTTGTATCCGGCGTGACGATTATCGTCTCGCGTAGTGGCACGGCCTCGTGATCCATAGATCGATCTTGCATGTTTTGCTTTGTCCTCCAATATGTCTTGCAGGTCTGGCGTATTTCCCCGTGCCTTTTTACTTATGGCGTTGGGGTGCAGGCTGAGCTTTTGGCTGGAATGCCTCTCTGTCGCGGCCACGGGGTGGCCGATCAGCCGCATCATACGCTTCTTCCTCCAGTCGGGGTAGCAACCTGCATTTTGGGTAACTCTTGGAGGGGTGTTCGAGTTTAAATTACTCGGACGCCAGGACTTCAGTCCATCTGTCAGCTAGCAGATCTTGATCAGCTTCGAGCTGCTGCTACTTTTTCTTAAGGCTATTTGCCGTGGCTATAAGCCGGCGCTTGAAGCGCTCTTGTTCGACGGGATCCTCTGGCACGACGAATTCGTCATCATCGAGGCTTGCCTCGTCTTCAGAGGGAGGTATGTAATTATTATCCTCTTCCTCTCTATCTGCCGCTCTCTCATGAGGGCTGGCTTCTCCATCCTCCTGTGCTGGATCTTGCTGGAGGCGGTTGTCTTCGGCACTGTCCGGAGTGTTGTTATCTCCTGTGCCGGAATCACCGTTTTTGCTTTGGCGGGACTTAGAGCGGCGCCGCTGACGCTGGCGCTTAGGTTGCTTCCTGGAGGGGTCATCCTCCGCTATCTCGTCGCCATTGCCTTCTTTGGGTGTGTCCACCATGTATATATCGTATGATGAGGTGGCTGTCCAGTGCCCTGTGGGCAGTGGTTCCTCTTCGTCTCCCGCATCGTCGTCCATACCATCGATGTCTTCGGAGTCGAAGTCGAGCATGTCGGTTAAGTCGTCGACAGTGGCTACTAAGTGGGTGGTGGGTGGGCAGCAAATTTCTTCATCATCCGCATCCCAATCCTGCCGGACATAGTTTGGCCAGGATCCTCCTGACAAGGAGAGAGACCTTAATGAGTTCAGTATGTCGCCAAAGGGCGAGTGCTGAAAAATATCCGCGGAGGTGAACTCCATGATCGGCGCCTAATCGGATTCGCTAGGAACGGGGACAAGCGGTTCGGAGTCCGTGGCCGGAGAGGGATCCGGCAGTTTGACAACACGGCTCTCATGAAGGGTAAGGTCTATATCCGGCTCGATCGCCGCTGAGGATACGGCCTCCGTGACGGGGTCTATCCACCCGTCTATGGATGGCGCAACTGGCTCTGAAATGAGGCTGAGAGCGGCTGCCGGTGCGATCTCCTGAATGCGGTCCGAAGGTAGAGCTAAATCGTACTCATCGTGACCGCGTGGCGCACAAGGCAGGGGCTCAAATCCGTCAAAGATCAAGTCTCCGCGGATATCAGCCGTGTAATTTAAGTTTCCAAATCTGACCTGATGGCGAGGGGCGTAGCTTTCGATCTGCTCCAGATGGCCAAGCGAGTTGGCCCGCAGTGCGAAGCCGGCGAACACAAAGATCTGTCCGGGGAGAAAAGTCTCCCCTGGACTGCATCACTATCGATGGTAGAAGGAGCCATCAAGCCTAACGGCGACGACACAGAGGAACTCTCAATGAAAGCACCAATGTCAGTGTCAAAACCGGCGGATCTCGGATAGGGTTTTACCTCCATCAAGAGGGCCTGCACCTGGGTAAAACATCGTGTCCCCTGCCTCCTGTTACCATCCGCCTTAGATGCACAGTTCGGGACACCCTACCCGAGATCCGCCGGTTTTGACACCGACAATACCGTTATTCCATTTGATACCGATGCATACATATGTAGTGTAGCTCCTTGCTTGCGAGTACTTTGGATGAGTACTCATGGTTGCTTTGCTCCCCCTTTTCCCCCTTCCTATACCCGATTGATGCGACCAGACATTGGAGTCTAGGAGCCAGACGCCACTGTCGATGACGACTGCTACTACTCGGGAGGTGCCTACTACTACGTGCAGCCCGCTGACGACGACCCGGGGTAGCTTAGGAGGATCCCAGGCAGGAGGCCTGCGCCTCTTTCAATTTGTATCCCAGTTTGTGCTAGCCTTCTTAAGGCAAACTTTTTTGACTTATGTTTGTACTCAGATATTGTTGCTTCCGCTGACTTGTCTATGATCGAGCCCTTGTATTCGAGCCCTCGAGGCCCCTGGCTTGTAATATGATGCTTGTATGACTTATTTTATTTGTAGAGTTGTGTTGTGATATCTTCCCGTGAGTCCCTGATCTTGATCGTACACGTTTGCGTGTATGGTTAGTGTATGATTGAATCGGGGGCGTCACAAGTTGGTATCAGAGACGACTGCCTGTAGGAATCCCCCTTCCACACTCCTTGGCCGAAGTCGAGTCTAGACATTACAAAACTTTTTACTAACATGGATGTGTGCCTTACGGGCCCACGTCGCCATTTGGGTGGTATTAGGATCTTTTACTCCTCGATCCTTACTCTGGGACTCTGGACTCTCTTCTACTCGGGTTAAACGATTTTACTAACTCTAACATTAGGATCCCATGACCACGTTCACCCCAAAGTTGGATAAGCCCTAGCTATTCCTTAGAGTAGTATATTGAACATTATCCGGACTGTCATTTGACTCCTTTGAAACATTTTTGTTTTCAGATGGAACCCACGAGATAGGTCGTGCGCCACACGACGGCTGTTGGTGCCTCAGGATCACCTGCTGTGTTGGTTGAGATGATGACCTATCTGGTTATCGCTGGCACCCTGAGTACACCGTCTACGAGGAGTACCAGGACTTCAACCAGGAGCAGTACCGTGCCATCGTCCACCTCTACTCTCGGAAGTATGACTCCACTACTGTGCTGCACACTACTCATGGTGTTGGAGTGACTATCGATATGGCGGCCCACGATGCTGCTTATGCTGCTCTGACACGTCTTCGTGGAGAGTATCGGGAGTTGAACACCTCCCCTTTCAGGCACATTGCTATCGCATCCGATGTTGATGCGGAGGGATACTACACTGCTGCCTACTCCACTGTCACCCGAGAGCCCTTCTACCATCAGAACCTGGTTCTGCATGCTGATGGGTTGGATAGAGTTAATCGAGCTCTTCGCTACAAGTTGTACACCACCCGTTAGCACTTGTACCGTGCTCTGACATTGTTGCACCCCTCTGTCCGATCTGGTGATCTGTCGCTGAGGGAGTCCTGGATTAGGGGGTCTCCGGACAGCCGGACTATATCCTTTGGCCGGACTGTTGGGCTATGAAGATACAAGACTAAAGACTTCCTCCCGTATCCGGATGGGACTTTCCTTGGCATGGAACGCAAGCTTGTCAATACGGATATGTAGATCTCCTCCCTTGTAACCGACTCCGTGTAACCCTAGCCCCCTCCAGTGTCTATATAAACCGGAGGGTTTAGTCTGTAGGACAACATACAATCATACCATATGCTAGCTTCTAGGGTTTAGCCTCTATGATCTCGTGGTAGATCAACTCTTGTAATACTCATATCATCAAGATCAATCAAGTAGGACGTAGGGTATTACCTCCATCGAGACGGCCCGAACCTGGGTAAACATCGTGTCCCCTGCCTCCTATTACCATCCGCCTTAGACGCACAGTTCGGGACCCCCTACCCGAGATCCGCCGGTTTTGACACCGACATTGGTGCTTTCATTGAGAGCTCCACTGTGCCGTCACCATAAGGCTCGATGGCCCCTTCGATAATCGGTAACGATGCGGTCTAGGGTGAGGTTTTCCTCCCCGGACAGATCTTCGTATTCGGCGGCTTCGCACTGCGGGCCAATTCGCTTGGCCATCTGGAGTAGATCGAGACTTAAACTACACTCCTGGCCATCAGATCAGGTTCGGAAACTTAAACTACACTGCCGACATCCGCGGATACTTGATCTTTGACGGATTCGAGCCCATGTCAGGTGCGCCACACAATCACGACGAGCATGACGTAACTCTGCCGTCGGACAGTGTTCGGGAAATCGCATCTGCAACTACTCCGGCCTTCAATCCGGATCAAATTGCGCCATCCGAGGACGGAGGGATAGACCCCACCATGGAGGCCGCACTCTCAGTGGTGATGGAGCCAGATACTGACTTCACCCCTTACGAGAGTCGTGTCACCGAACCACTGGATTCGTCTCCGGCCACGGACTTCGAGCCGCCTGCATCCGTGCCTATCGAATCCAACTGTGCACCGATCATGGAGTTCACCTCCGTGGATATCTTTTAGCACTTGCCTTTTGGCGATGTGCTAAATTCATTAAGGTCTCTCTCCTTGTCAGGAGAACCTTGGCCGAACTATGTTCGGCTAGAATGGGATGCGGACGACGAAGAAATTCGCTACCCACCACCCACTTAGTAGCCACTGTCAACGGTTTAACCGACATGCTCAACTTTGACTCTGAAGACATCGACGGTATGGACGACGATGCAGGAGACGAACAGGAACCACCGCCCATAGGGCGCTGGACCGCCACCTCATCATGCGATATATACATGGTGGACACCCCCAAAGAAGTCAATGGCGATGAGACAGTGGAGGATGACCCCTCCAAGAAGCAAACCAAGCGCCGACGTCAGCGGCGCTGCTGTAAGTTCGGCCATAGCAAAAGTAGTGATACCGACACAAGAGACAATAACACTCTGGATAGTGCCGAAGACAACAACAATCCCCTCCAGCATGATTTAGAGCGGGAGGGTGAACAAGCCAGCCCTCCAGAGTAGGCAGCAGATGGAGAATCGGAGGAGGACAATTACATGCCTCTCTCCGAAGACGAGGTGAACCTCGGCGACGAAGAATTTATCGTGCCTGAGGATCCCTTCGAGCAGGAGCGCTTCAAGCACTGTCTTATGGCCACAGCAAATAGCTTGAAGGAAAAGCAACAACAGCTTCAAGCTGATCAAGACTTGCTAGCAGACAGATGGACCGAAGTCCTTGCGGCCGAGGAATACGAACTCGAGCGCCCCTCCAAGAGTTACCCAAAGCACAGGTTGCTACCTCACCTCGAGGAGGAAGCATTGAAATCTCCATCACCAGTGTATGATGCGGCTGACCGGCCACCACGTGGCCGAGCCAGAGAGGCGTTTCAGCCTGAAGTTCAGCCTGCACCCCGCCGCCACTCAATCAAAAATACCAAGGCCCGGGGCAACACACGGGACCAGTGGGATGTGTTGGACAGCAGGGCAAAACATGCAAGGTCAATATATGGGTCACGGGGGCGCGCACCAATGCGGGACGATGACCGTCGTGTCGGACATACTAAAAGTAAATCCGGTCGGGTCGAATACAGCAGACAAGACTCATATGAACTGCGTCGTGATATAACCCGACACAGAGGCGCCGCACACCCCCTATGCTTCACTGATGAAGTTTTGGATCACGAATTCCCGGAGGGTTTTAAACTCGTAAATATCGAACCGTACGATGGTACAACAGATCCCGCTGTATGGATTGAGGATTTTCTCCTTCACATCCACATGGCTCGCGGTGATGATCTGCATGCCATCAAGTACCTCCCACTAAAACTCAAAGGACCAGCTCGACATTGGCTGAATAGCTTGCCAGCAGACTCCATCGGTAGTTGGGAGGATTTGGAAGACGCATTCCTTGACAACTTCCAGGGCACTTATGTGCGACCACCAGATGCTGATGACTTGAGACATATAACACAGCAACCAGGGGAATCGGCCAGGCAATTCTGGACATGGTACCTAACTAAGAAAAACCAAATTGTCGATTGTCCAGATGTAGAGGCCTTAGCGGCATTCAAGCATAACATCTGTGACGAATGGCTCGCCTGGCACCTCAGCCAGGAGAAGCCAAAATCTATGGCAGCCCTCACGACACTCATGACCCGCTTTTGCGCGGGCGAGGATAGCTGGCTGGCTCGCAGCAAGAACACATCAAGGAATCCGGGCACTTCAGATACCAAAGATGCCAACGGCAGATCACGCCGTAACAGACAAAAGCGCCGCAACAACGGCGCACTCATGATACGGCAATCAATGCTGGATTCAGAGGCTCCAGATCCGGTCAGCAGAAAAAAGCCATTCAAAAGAAGTACTCCGGGCCCGTCCAGTTTGGAGCGCATACTCGATCGCTCGTGTCAAATCCATGGCACCCCTGATAAGCTAGCCAATCACACCAACAGAGAATGCTGGGTGTTCAAGCAAGCCGGCAAGTTGAATGCCGAAAACAAGGACAAGGGGCTGCATAGTGATGACGAGGAGGAGCCCCGGCCGCCGAACACTGGAGGACAGAAGAGGTCCCCCCGACAAGCGAAGACAGTGAACATGATATACACAACCCACATTCCTAAGAGGGAATGGAAGCATGCACTAAGGGACGTCTATGCGATAGAGCCCGGCGCCCCAAAGTTCAACCCATGGTCCTCTTGTCCGATCACTTTCGATCGCAGGGACCACCCCACTAGTATCCGTCATGGCGGATCCACCACATTGGTCCTAGACCCCATCATTGACGGATTTCACCTCACTCGAGTCATTATGGACGGTGTCAGCAGCCTGAACCTGCTCTATCAAGATACAATGCGCAAAATGGGTATAGATCCCTCGAGGATCAAACCCACCAAAACCACCTTTAAGGGCGTCATCCCAGGTGTAGAGGCCTGTTGCACGGGCTCAATCATACTGGAAGTGGTCTTCGGATCTCCGGACAACTTCCGAAGCGAGGAGTTAATCGTCGATATCGTCCCATTCTGCAGTGGCTATCATGCACTGCTCGAGCAAACCGCATTTGCAAAATTCAATGCGGTAACGCATTACGCATACCTCAAGCTCAAGATGCCAGGACCTAGGGGGTCATAACAGTCAATGGAAATACAGAACGCTCGCTCCGCACGGAAGAGCACACTACGGCCCTCGCAGCAGAAGCACAAAGTAGCCTTTTAAGGCAAACCGCCAATTCGACGGTACAGCCCCCGGACACCGTCAAGCGAGTCCGGAGTAACCTGCAACAGGATCGCCTGGCACGTTCAGAGCTCGCCTAGCAATTCGGCCCCCGTCCTAGTCCCATTCAAGCGATGAAATCCGTGCCGCACGTACATAATTACGCACTGAAAGTACCATGGGCATAGGCGGAGGCACGATCAAGGCACGTCCCGCAATGCAGCTTAACCGCCCTAGGGGATGTATACCTTTATCATTTGTTCTCTTTTAGGACCTAACTCTCTGGAAGCCCTTTCCGGTAGTACGATTGCCGGACACATTATGGGAAGGAACAACCAAGGAGGCAAGAAGCTAAGACGTACACGGGAACCCCCAGGTGGTCTCTAATAATAATCAATATACCCGCTTTCTACTGTCCATACGCAGCTTGCCCTTGGATAGGACATGTCAAATAGTCCTATTTTCTGCTTAGTGCACTACTTGTATCAGTACGCTTTGACGTATTATTTAAATAACAATGCATAGCATTAGTCTATTATTGCATTACCCATCCCTTTTTTCTTATATGTTCATTTACGACAACTTGCACCAGTACATTCTGGTACGGTCAGTACGCCAGGGGCTTTTGTTTACCCCATAATACGACATCAGAAGTCCGAACACTTTCGACAGTGCGGCACCTCGAACTTATAGCATTATATGCATCAGCTCTGAACCATGTCTTGTGTCAATCGTTGGGTTTGCCCGGCTCCCATGCTTTGGTACCTTATGTTCCACTATATCGGCTAAGGTAGCGCTGGGAGAACTACTACGATTGTGTCCCGATTCTTTCGGACGAGCACCTCAGTAGAGAAAGCCGAAAATTGACTGTCATGATAAGGCGAGAGTTGGTCGCTGGTCGAGAGGTCTCAAGTCCTTAAAGACTTTTTCCGCTTCGGGCGAGGAGTCGGCCTTGCCTGACTTAGGCGTATATAGCGCCCCAAATCGGCCTTCCGAATACTAGGGGCTTCGCCAAAATTTAAAATTGTAGACTTCTACGGCTAAGTGAGAGTGATAAAGCCTTATAGTCCGATTGTCTGGTTCATTGTGCTGAACACCTCCCTCGAAGGACCCAAAATTGGGATAAAGAGTGCTTAGGTTTATCCCGAACACCCCAGTACTAGTTACATGGGGGCAGAAGCCGACGGCTGGCCAACTCTCAGATTTTATAAATGGCCGCACAGAAGGTAATATTTTAAATTCACAAAAGCGTTGCATAGCACACATGAGCTCGTTTGATATTACAGGATCACATGAGCATGTTCATTCAAAAATTACATCTCTAGCACATTCCTCCGCCACAAGGCGGGAACCCTTTAGGACACTTTCATAATACATTTTGGGGCACCGATGCTCCTTGCCCTCCGGCGGCCCCTCCTTCACCAGCTTCACGGCATCCAGCTTCCCCCAGTGCACCTTTGCCCAGGCAAATGCCCTGCGCGCACCCTCGATGCAGACGGGCCGCTTTATGACTTCAAGTTGTGGGCAGGCATCCACAAGACACCTCACCAGACCAAAGTAGCTGTCGGGCAGGGGCTCGCCAGGCCACATCCGGAGTATAAGACCCTTCATGGCCTGTTCGGCCGCCTTGTGAAGCTCGACCAATTTCTTCATCTGGTCGCTCAAGGGCATTGGGTGTTCAGTCCCAGTATACTGAGACCAAAACAACTTTTCCGTCGAGCTCCCCTCCTCAGCTCGGTAAAACTCCGCGGCATACAGTACACTGCGGGGAAGATCTCCTGGAGAGCTCCGAACTTGGGTAAGTAAAAGGAAAGTTTCCTTCACATGCTTGCTTTGCATAATGAATGCCTTACCCGCTGTTATCTTCTTCACCGCATCAATCTCCTAGAGGGCCTTGTGGGCTTCAGCCTTGGCGCTCCGGGCGCTTTCGAGCGCCTTCGCAAGCTCAGACTCTCGCGTCTTAGAGTCAAGCTCCAAGGACTCGTGTTTCTTGGCGAGAGCCTCGGGCTCTTGCTACACCTCGCCTACTCGGGCTTCTTCCTTTTCCCGCTCAAGGCGCTCCTTGGCTGCTTTGTCTTCGGCCTCGGACAGTGCCTTCTTCAGGGTCACCACCTCGGTCGTGGCCCCTGGCAAATTCATGATGATCCTATTACTTTACAACTGAACTTCTTTTTAAAGTGTAGAGAAGGTATTGCTTACCTTTGCTCTCCTCGAGCTGCCTCTTGGTAAGGCCGAGCTCATTCTCGGACCGCTCCAGGTCCTGCTTCAGTGTAGAGACCTCAGTAGTACATGCGACAGCGGCCAGCAGTGAAGCCTGCACATACACACAGACATATTCTGATTAGACTCCTGAGTCATCATTTGATCCTCTATTCGGCCTTTCTTCTCAAACGCCGAACAGAGCGTCAGGGGCTACTGTCTATGCGGTAATATTTTCTTATATTTTGATTGCTTACCTCAAAGCATGTTAGGAGGCTGGCGCAAGCTTCGGCCAGTCCATTTTTGGCGGACTGAAGTTTCTTGATCACCGCACTCATGATAGTGCGGTGCTCTTCGTCGATGGAAGCGCCGCGAAGTGCTTCCAGCAAGTTGTCCGATGCCTCTGGATGGACAGAGGACACCGACACGGGCGGCTTGCCCCCCTTAACGGGGGATTGCCTGACGGAGTCCAGAACCATCAAAGGTTCCGACATAGTGTTCGGCTGGGGGCCGAACTCGGAGCCCGTGGGAGTCTTGCTCCCTTTGCGCCCAGGGTCCGGAAGGTCGCCTCAAGGTGCCCCCAGGACCACCTCCCCTCGGCTCGGTGCCTTTCGAGACAACACCTCGATGTTGTCCATAGGGCAAGGGGTGGAGGCGGTCGGAAGAGAACCGCTATTCATATCCGACGAGTCCAAAGAGCCGCCCGACGAAGATACGTCGAGATGAGCTCGGGACAGACTGCATAATCATGTTCGGCATGAGGAGAAGCAGTGCAATAAAACATACCATGAATTACTATGGTATCCGGATACTTACGACTTCGCCAGGGGCTTGACCCTGGGTAGCCACTCATCACCGTTGTAGGCGGCCATCATGGAGCAGTCCGGAAGGAGGGTCCTTCCCTTCTTGGACCCTTCGGCCTCCCCGGTTGGGTCGGCCTTCCTTTTCTTGTCTCCCCGGCTGGGGGTGAGAACTTTCTCTTCCCCCTCCTCGTTTTCGTGGGAGGAGTGCGCTTCGGAGTTATCGGACGATGAGTCCGACATAACCTTGCGCTGGAGACCCTTTCGGGTCCTCGTGGCCTTCTTCTGGGCCTTCTTCAACGGCGCCTCGTAAGGCGCCGGAGCCAGCATCTCCGTTAGGAGAGCATCTGCAGGATCTTTAGGCAGGGGGTCTGGGCAATTGAGTTGCTCTGTTGTCTTTACCTAGTCCTGTTAATGGCATGGGAGCTTAGATCCCGCACATCATTTAACTGGGGCAAATAAATACCCTGTGATATATAAACCCTTACCGGATTGGCATGGCGCTTTGCGCTGAGTCCGCGGTCCTCGATGAGGGAAGGAGGTACCTCGGTGCCTTTGAACAGCACCCTCCAGACGTCCTTGTGCATCGTGTCGAAGAGCTCTCGCAGCGTCTGGTGCTTGGCCGGGTCGAACTCCCACAAATTGAATGTCCGTCGTTGACACGGGAGAATCCGGCGGAAGAGCATGACCTGGACCATGTTGACGAGCTTGATTTTCTTGCTCATCATGTTCCTAATGCAGGTTTTGAGTCCGGTCAGCTCTACCAGAGAACCCCAGGACAGGCCCTTCTCTTTCCAGGAGGTGAGCTGCATGGGGATTCCGGATCAAAATTTGGGGGCCGCCACCCAGTTGGTGTCGCGCGGCCCGGTGATGTAGAACCACCCCGATTGACACCCCTTTATGGTCTCCACATAGGGGCCTTCGAGCCAGGTGACGTTAGGCATTTTGCCCACCATGGCGCCTCCGCACTCTGCTTGCTAGCCGACCACCACCTTCGTCTTAACATTGAAGGTCATCAGCCACAGGCCGAAGTGGGGCCTGATGCAGAGGAAGGCCTCGCACACGACGATAAACGCCAAGATGTTGATGATGAAATTGGGGCCAGATCATGAAAATCCAGCCCGTAGTAGAACATGAGCCCACGAACAAACGGGTGGAGGGGATGTAAGTGCATCTAGTGCCCCTTAGTGATTTTGGTGTATTGAAGACTTATAGGTTAAGGGACTAATGCGTGTGTGAGTGTACACAGGTCTATAAGTCTATGAGGAGTTTGATATTTACAGGAAAAGTCGACCCCTAAAAATGAATATCTTCGACTGAAGATTTTGGTATTTCTGAAGACTTTCATGAAGACTTTGAAAGTGAAGAAATTGGTGTGTCCGTGAAGACTTGATATTCATGCGAGGAATATGAAGCTTGAAGACTTTCGTTTTCATAGTTTTGTTTTTCTCTTTCTTGAGTCATAGGAAACACCGTACTGTTAAAGGGGGTCGAGGAAATACTAAGGAAAAATTTCCATGTGATGCTCAACTCAAAATCCTACACCTACCAATCCCTTCGAGTGAAGCCATTGGAAATCTCATATAGTTCAGTCAATTTCTTCAATGACAGAGACGAAGTTCTTCTGGTCTTTGAGGAATTTGTCCTGACTGAGGAGTTAGGAATTCGCCAGTGCGGATTGCCTACACAGTGAGGAACATGATAGCCCTGAGGATTTTGGTACTCAAAATTCTGACCGTTGTTGTGCTATGCGCCAGCTGTTCCAACATATCTATCCACCTAACGGTCATATCATTGAAGGGCATTTATGTCTTGTCATGTCGGGCTGCTCCCTAGGCTATAAATAGCCGCCCCCTACAACCACTAGCTGGTTGAGGCTGCTCCGAGAGAAACTGACACTTGTCATTTGAGAGCAACCCATCCTCCGAGGACTTTGAGCGAAAATCATCAAGTGAGGAAAAACCAAAAACCCAAAACCCAAACACCTACAAACCCCAAGTGATTGAGCATCACTGAAGAGATTGATCATGAGTGGATCCAACGCTTGTTACCTTTGAAGATTGTGCTTCTTCCAGACGGTTAGGCATCATGGTCTAGAGCATCCAAGAGGAATTGTGGATCGCCGGGTGACCAAGTTTGTGAAGGTTTGGAAGTCGCCTGAAGACTTACCGCGAGTGATTGAATGAGGTCTGTGTGACCTTAGTTCAAGGAGAATACGGTGAGGACTGGGTGTCTTGGACTAAGTGTCCTTGACTGGGTGTCTGGGACTGTGTGTCCTCAAGTTTAAATACTCAGCCGCTCCAACGAGACGTACAACTGAGATAGCAGTTGGAACTGGTCTACCAAATCATTGTCTTCACCGAGCTTACTGGTTCTATTTCCTCAAATCTTTCATTTCCTCATAACTGTGTTGTATGTTTGTTCATATCTGTGTTTGAAGACTTTTACTGAAGACTTTCTCAATTTCCTCAGTTGAATTTCTTTAGTCTGTTTGTCTTCATCCTGTGTTATCCTGTGATTACATTTCCTGTACTCTGTGCTTGTCTTCATTTCATCATGATGACTATGCTTGTATTCTGTTGTGTTTACTTTTGAGTACTTATTCCGCTGCTAGTAGTTCTGCGCTAAGGAATTTCCTCACCGAAAAATTCCTCAGTGAAGAATTTCATAAAAATCGCCTATTCACCCCCCCTCTAGTCGATATAACGCACTTTCAATTGGTATCAGAGCAAGGTACTCCCTTGTTCTGTGTGATTTTGGTTTAACCGCTTGGAGTTTTAGTTATGTCGACTGCAGGTATGAAGAAAGTGACATGCCCCATCTTTGACGGTCATGATTATCACAAGTGGAAGGCCATGATGAGGAAGCGCCTCATGGCAATGAACAGCAAGCTGTGGACCGTCACTAAGACTGGTCTTACCGATCTATGCAAGATGGCGGACACTGATGATATTCTCAAGTACACTCAACTTGACATCATGGCGAAGGATATCATTTGTTCCTGCCTATCCAGAGATGAATTCGGGCGCATTATGCATCTTTGCAATGTGAAGCTTATCTGGGACCGAATCTCTAACGTCTATGAAGGTCATCAAACTTGTCATGATCCCTGGTTTGAGGATTTCAAGGAATCACTCAAAACGATGACTTTCGAACCTGAACCATCATCTTCTGCACCATGCCTCATGGCAAAAGGTGCCAAGGTACTCAAATATACCTCCTCTGAACCAAGTGAGAATGAATCTGATGAAAACCTTAAGCCCAGCTATTCTAAACTTGCTAAGATTGCTATAAAACAACAAAGGGCTTTAGAAAAGGTTCAAAACATGCTAAATAAAAGTGATGATATGTTGGGTGAAGAAATGGATCGCACTGAAACTTTGACTGAAAATCTTTAGAGACTTCAGTCCAAGCTTGACAAACTTCAAAGTATCATAACACTCTCTTATCGGATCATGAGAAGCTTTCTTATGAATTTCTTCAAAGAAAGCAAGACCTTGAGAAGCTAAGAGTGAGTTATGAAGATCTTCAAAAGGAGCGCGATTCATTACTTGCTCAACAAATCAGCGCATCTCAGGAAGAATTTGTTCCTCCATGCTTGAAGTGCATTGAACGTGAATCTGCTAATTCTTCACCTGAATGTTCAAATGTTGCTAATGTTTCAAATTCTTCACATGCCTCTGCTATCACTAATTCCTCATCTGAGGACATTGCTAGTATCACTAACGATGCAGGGCTGATGGAATTGTACACGACAGGCATGTACAAAAGCCTCAAAGGGCATCAGGCTCTTTGTGATGTGCTTAAAAAGCAAATCCTCAACAGGAACCCTAGGAAAGAGGGTATCGCCTTTGAGAGGAAACTCAATGCTGATGGTACATATTGGAAGCCTGAGCAGTACCCCAAAACTACATGGGTTGCTGCAAAGGGACCTCCAGTTGATCCATCTAACTTATCTGGATTTGCATGTGAATCTCCTCATTCTGATGATGAGTCAATTGACTCCAACTATAAACTGTTCAAAAATCAGAATGGTGAAGTATTTGCTAGATATGTTGGCACTAACTGCAGGAACGACTCCCCTATGAAGAAAATCTGCGTTCCCAAAAGATGCCTTGAAAATCTTCAGGTGAATGTCATCATGACGCCACCTGTGAAGAATAGGAACCCCAGATCAAATTCTTCATATGGATCAAAGTCCTCATATGAACATCATCGTGCTAACCCGTCTATTTCGCAGGAAAGATCTAAGGATTATGGATATGTGCATTATTCTTCAAATCATTATGTCCATAAGTCCTCGAAGAATTTCTCTGCTTACTCTAACCCCTCTTATGTGAAACGAAATGGACTGGCTTCTATGCCATCCTTCTCGTATGGAGCTCGCAGAATGATGAACTCTTTGCCACCCCTTCAGATGTGGGTGGTGAAGAAAAAGAACTAATCTCTTCTGCAGGGTCAGGTCTCCAGACGCACGTAATCGTCTGAAGAATTTGCTGGAGACCTGAGCATGCCTGAAAGGACGCAGGCTAATCATGAAGAAATGAACTTTCATTTCTCACGTCCTCATATTGCTTTATCAGTTCTTTTACTTGATGAAATTGATCTAATGAATTGATGTCATATTCTTCACTGATAAAGTATATGAGTTTGTAAGCTACACTAATTCATCTGCAGGATGATCAACCCAAAGCCACTAAGTGGGTCCTCGATAGTGGATGTACAAACCACATGACTGGTGACAAGAATCTATTGATGGATGCTCCATTATCACCGTCACATCTGAAGCATATTATCTTTGCTGACAAAGGCAAAAGTCAGGTATTGGGTCTAGGTAAGGTTGCGATTACAAAGGATCGACACATGGACAAAGTCATGCTTGCTGAGTCCTTAGGATACAACCTTATGTCTGTCTCAATGCTTTGTGATCTTGATATGGCTGTTGTCTTCGGCAAGTACCGTTGTGTTGTGGTTATGGAAGCTGACAATTCCAAAGTCTTCGAAGGCTTTAGAGAGGAGACCTGTATATTGTTGATTTCTCTACAGGACCACAACCAGCCGTGTGCTTACTTGCAAAAGCTTCAGAAGGCTGGCTCTGGCATCGATGACTTGGTCATGCAGGCATGAGGAATTTGCACATGCTTGCGAAGAAGAAGCATGTCATTGGCATCGAGAATGTCAAATTCCTCAAGGATCACCCATGCAGAGCCTGTGAAGCTGGGAAGATGACCAAGGCCAAGCATCCAGCGAAGACTATCATGACCACCACTCGCCCATTTGAATTGCTTCACATGGATCTCTTTGGTCCTAATCATTACTCTGCTATCTCAAATGAAGCATCTCAATATGGCTTTGTTACTGTTGATGATTATTCTCGTTACACATGGGTACACCTTGTTACTTACAAACATGAAGTGCAGGAAGTCTTCAAACAATTTTCCTCGAGGGCTTCAACCAACTTTGGTGTGAAGATCAAGCACATCAGAAGTGACAATGGCACTGAGTTCAAGAATTCTGGTCTCGATGACTATCTTGATGAACTTGATATTACTCATGAGTTATCTGCTCCTTACACTCCTCAGCAGAACGACGTCATGGAGCGCAAGAACAGGACTCTTGCTGAGATGGCTCGCACTATGCTTGATGAATACAAAACGCCTTGTCATTTCTGGACTAAGGCAATTGATACTGCGTGCCACATCATCAACAGAGTATATCTTCACAAATTCTTCAAAAAGACTGCCTATGAACTCCTCACTGACAAGAAACCCAATGTAAGTTATTTCAAAGTCTTCGGTGCTAAATGTTGGATTAGAGATCCTCATCACAACTCAAAATTTGCACCAAAAGCACATGAAGGTTTTATGCTTGGTTACGGAAAGGACTCGCACACCTACAGAGTCTTCAACAACGTTCTTCACAAAGTTGTTGAAACTGTAGATGTGCGGTTCGATGAAACTAATGGCTCGCAAAGAGAGCACCTACCTACTATGATAGATGAACCATCACCTAAGGAAACTATCAAGTTCAAGGCTACTGAGGATGTCATTCCTACTGAAGAATCTGCTAAAGAATTCATTCTAGAACATGAAGAACGTCGAGCTAATGCACCTGAAGAAAATGGTGCTGAAGAAAACGCTGATCAAACTCTTCAACGACAACCAGCTCATCCTCGCACTGCAAAAGAAGTGCAAGTTGAAAAGATCATCAATGACATCAAAGCGCCAGGTCCTCTCACACGCTCAAAAGCTTCACATTTGTCTAACTTTTGTGGGCAGTATGCTTGTGTCTCTATTACAGAGCCCACTAAGGTAGATGAAGCATTTCTGGAGCCTGAGTGGATTCAGGCCATGCAAGAAGAATTACATCAGTTCGAGCTCAACAATGTCGGGGAACTGGTCAAACGTCCAAATCCTCGCAAGCACAATATCATCGGCACAAAGTGGATCTACCGCAACAAGCAAGATGAAAATGGCCTTGTTGTGAGGAATAAGGCACGACTCGTAGCTCAAGGCTACACACAGGTTGAAGGAATTGATTTCGATGAAACTTTTGCACCTGTTGCTAGACTTGAGGCTATTCGCATATTACTTGCTTATGCTAACCATCATGATATCACTCTATATCAAATGGATGTGAAAAGTCAATTCCTCAATGATATTCCCCACGGGCTTGGTATGATACTTTGAAGGAACTCTTCATGAAGAAAGGCTTCAAACCCGGTTCACTCGACCCTACTCTTTTCACTAAATCTTATGATGGTGAATTGTTTGTGTGCCAAGTATATGTTGATGATATTATCTTTGGCTGTACTGGCAACGTTATAGTGATGAATTGGCCTATATGATGAGTGAAGAATATCAAATGTCTAGTATGGGAGAGTTGAAATTCTTCTTAGGTCTTCAAATCCGTCAACAACACAATGGCATATTCATATCTCAGGAGAAATACCTCATGGATATACTGAGGAAATTCGGCATGCAAGATTGCAAAGGCGTCAAAATTCCTATGCCCACAAATGGCCATCTGTGCACTGATGAAAATGGTATTGACTTGGATCATAAGGTATACCGCTCCATGATAGGTTCCTTATTATACTTATGTGCATCTAGGCCAGATATAATGCTTAGTGTTTGCATGTCTGCCCGATTTCAAGCTGCACCGAAGGAATCACACCATAAGGCTGTGAAGCATATTCTTCGATATCTAGCTCACACACCAACACTTGGATTATGGTACCCCAAGGGCTCGGTTTTTGACCTTGTTGGATATTCTGGCTCTGACTATGCTGGTGATTGTGTGGATCGCAAGTCAACATCTAGTACATGTCATTTCCTCGGACGATCTTTGGTATGTTGGTCCTCGAAGAAACAGAACTGTGCATCACTATCTACTGCTGAAGCTGAGTACATTGCCGCTGGTTCTTGCTGTGCCCAATTGCTATGGATGAAGCAAACTCTCAAGGACTACGGCGTCAACATGAAGAATGTGCCTCTCTTATGTGACAATGAGAGTGCCATCAAGATTGCTCACAACCCAGTTCAGCACTCAAAGACAAAGCACATTCAGATTCGTCATCATTTTCTTCGTGATCATGTGTTTAAGGGCGACATTTCTATTGAGCATGTGAAGACTGAAGAACAGCTAGCCGATATCTTCACAAAGCCCTTGGATGAGCAAAGATTTAGCAAGTTGCGGTGTGAGCTAAATATCCTAGAATCTTCGAATGTTCTTTGAAAAGGACACTTATCCTAACACTTATGCAAAATTGATGACTTAGATGAGCAACACATGAAGAAACGTTTTACTTCAATCAATGAAGAATAACACTCTTAGTGTGAAGAAATTAATGAAGAATTTGATTGAACCCTACGATAATTGTACGCGGTATCTGAAATCATCATTCTTATATGGTGGGTCACGCCATCACCAAAAGTTGAAATTCCTCAAATTATTCATATTCCTCAACTTTGCATAGTCTTCACTGGTTCCGTTGTTTTTCTTCATTGGCTATATATATGAGTTTATGTCCTCTACAGCATTCACTTATTGCTATTTCTTCAAGTTGGTTTTCTGCTAAGTAAATGTGATCGGACCCTTCCCCTCTATGCTATACTCAACCCAATTTGTTCACAAATTCTTCATGTGCGTTCTATTTGAAACTCGTTCAAAATCTTCACTGTGTCCTTGTCAGCTGAAGAAATTGAGAACAGAACTTTAAAACTAATCTTATCCAAATTTTCGGTTTTGCCGCTCAAATCGTTCCGCATCCCACGATAAATTTTTAATTCACCCACGATCTCCACTACACAGTACGTGGGTGACACATGTCGTGCGAAGGAGAAGGGTCAGGGGCACGTTCGTCCCAAATCTTCGGGCGAACAGTTTCTCACTGCTACTATAAATACCCCCTCATCCCTTCCTCACTTCCTTTACTCTGCTCGATCTCTCTCTCCCACTCGAGCTTCCCAAACCCTAGCGTCGCTGCTACTCCATCGTCGCCGGTGAGGAAGAGCTTCACTGCCTCGACCTCGTCGTCGTCGTACTTGCGCCGACCGCGGAAATCTTCACCTCCGCCGCCGCCGTAGACGTCTTCCTCCGCCAAGTTAGGGCGTGGAAGATCTACACCGACGAACTCCACTGTTTCACCTCACTATTCATCGTGTTCTTCATTCAGGGTAATTAAAAGTTACTTTTACTGCCCTCTTTGATTCGAAGTTTCTCTATAAAATCTTCAAAGGTGTTTTATTCTTCAAATATTCACACACTAAACACCTCACATGTCATCTGTTCTTGATTCGTTTCTCTAAGCATCATTTTTCTTCAAGATTCCTCAATTGTGTGGATCTTCGATCTATACAACTCTGGAACCTAAGACAAAGAACACTTAGTGAAAATCTTCAAGACTCATCTGGTCAAATTCCTCAAACTTGTTCTTTTTGAAAAACCTTCTGAGAACGCATATGACCTCTCCAAATTCCTCGCAACTATACTCTGTTCACAGGTACACATGTCAGCTGTTGAATCACTAGGTTCTCATCAACTTAACTCATTTGCAGCGTTCCTCGAAGAAAAGTTGCATACTTCTTCAGAGAATTCGATTGTTCAAATTCCTCAACTGAAGAAAATGGCTGATGGTAAAAGGCCACAGAAGGGAGGAAAGAGGCCTGAGGTAAATACAACGTTTGAGATCCCTGATGACATATATGTTGGGTACTGCACACCTACTGAGGAAACCAAGAATGAGCGCAAAGTGCGCAAACAGAGGATAGAGAGGAGATGGGCAAGAGAATGGAGGGAGTACAGATATGTCACTCCTAAGTACATGAAGAAATTCGCACTCAATCCTCCATGCCCAAGAGCTCCATTGGCACCTGGCCAAGTAGCAGATCCCACCAGCCTCAAGCGCGGTGAGGACTATCCTGATGAATGGGCCAAGCGCCAAGGCAAGTTGGCCAAGTAAGCCAGAGAAGCAGTGAGGAAATTCAATGAAGACTCTGCTGTGGCTACTGTTGCCTCTGCTGAGGCCTCTGTCAAGCCGAGGAAATCCATGCCTAAGAAGCCTGCTCGTAAGACAAGTGCTTCACCAACAGTGCCCTCACGGCCAAGTTCCTCAGCTGCGCCCTCACGGCCAGACTCTTCAAGGTCCTCACGACCAATCCCTCAAGCTGCACCTTTAAAATCCTCAGCACCTCCTCCAAAGTCCTCGGTTGTTCCGACAAAGTCCTCAGCACCTGCGCATCTGGCCTCGTGCCAAAGGACTACAGGCATCTCCATTGCCTCTAGTGTCTCAGCAAGCTCCTCAGCTGCACCAAATTCTTTATCTGGCCCCACTCTGATGAAGACCAAGGCAACTGCTGGACGAGGTCCTCGGCCAAGTCCTCAAAAGAAGCAAGTCGCTTTCCAAGTGCCACCTTAAGAAGATGACGCTGATGATGATGAACTTGCAGAAATCATCAGAGACAGACAAGTTAGGGCTGCTAGAGCCAAAGGCACGCCTGTGCCACTGCTTTTGGATCCCAAGCTGATCCTCGACTACATTGATCTCTGGCACAAGGACCCAAATACTCCTATGCCTGACTTCAAGCTAACGCCTGGTCAAAATCACATGCTGACTCATTTCATCCAAGAGGAGAAATGGAAATATGATCAAGCCAGGCAGATCAAGAAGGCCCAGTACAGAAAGGAGAAATACCTGAAGAACAACGTTGTCACTATGACCACTAATGAACTTGTAAAAATCCAATCTGAAATCAAAACCCTCAGCGATGACTTCCAAGCCTACTATGCTGATTGGCAAGGAGCCAAAGTTAGATTTGTAAAGATAACTGAATAGTTCACTTCAAATGTTGCTGCCCCAACACAATAGAAAATTCCTCAGGCTGAAGCATCTGCTCAGCCGACTGAAGAACATGCCAGCACCGCTAATGACAATCAGGCTGCTGAAGAAAATGAGTTCTAGGGCTGATGACTGCATTCCAGCCACTGAAGAAATTGCCAGGGCACCCACTAGTGGTGTGCCTGAAGAAACTAAAGAACTCAGGGCAACTGCATCAGTTGTGTCTGAAGAAAATCAACCAGATTCCTCAGCTGCTCCTGCACCAAGTTCAACTCCAATCCTTCCATCTGCATCAGATGTGAAGAAGACCAAGGCTGCAGAGCATGCTGCTGTGAAGAAAAGGAAAGCATCAGCTGCTTCAGATTCTTCAGCTCCGAAGAAAATGAAGCCTATGACAAGTTCATTTGCACATCCGATTGATGCTGTTCCCATCTCAACCAGGCCATCAAAGAACCCTGTTCCTTTTGATGAAGAATATGTGATCCCCAGCGGATATGATGAAGAAACTCCTTTTGCTGCTTCGTCTGAACCGTTGGATGAAGAAATTGAAGTGGATGCGATCCCTTCAACACCTATCATCTCCTCGCCTATGCCTCAGTTCACAGCTGAAGAGGCTGGCATTGAGAAATGGAAGATGAAGATGTGGACATTGGTTGCTCCACACCCGTAATCAGTGATGAATTCTGGGAAAGTCAGCATTCAAACTCTCCAATGTTCACCCCTATATAGCAAATTCCTTAGTCCCCCACACAAACTGTTCACATGGGCTCTGAAGAAACTCATCCCACTGCATTTGTCCATGAGGAAATTCCAGCCACTAGCGCTGAAGAAACTGCTGCTGCTGAACAACCAACTACGCAGACTGCCACTAAGGAAGAACCAGAAATTCCTCAGCCTGAAGAACCTGCGATTGAGATTCCTGAGGTCGTGATGCAACTCACTGACACTCCTCTGCCAAAGCCAAAGGATCCATTCTCACGCAAGCAAAAGTTCAAGGCTGATGATTTCTTCGGCGAGCACGTATTCTTCGAAGATTATAACCCATATGGCTCTGCTCGCATTAGGAAGAGGCGTTTCTGGACTGCTAGTCAAGCCAATTTCTATTCCTCAGTGTTGTTCAACAAGGAGAAGATTTTCTACCATGAGCATATTCCTCATGTGGATATGGAATCTCTGCCGTGCTTCGCACCAGTCCTTGGTGTTCGTCACGATGCTGGACTGCTCAATTTTTGCTCTGACATCTGCGATTGGAATGAAGAACTGATTCTTCAATTCTATGCAACGCTGCACATCACCGAAAATGCTGAAGATGTGAATTCATGGGTGCTGGACTGAATGTCTGAAAACACTCACTACACCGCACCAGCCTCTGAATTGCTTCGTGCTCTACCACTCAGTCCTCCCCTTGAAGAAGCTCGCTGCATCTACAGTGAACCTGAGCTCACACATCATTACATGCAAGTCCTGATGAAGCCTTTGAAACCAGGTCAGGCACCACGAACAAAATTCCTCGTGAAGGAATTGATGTACGTGCCCAGAACTGTCTATCTTATTCTTACGAGGACAATCAGTCCTATCAAAGGCCACGACTCATCTGATGAGGAAATTGTTGGCATCATGAAGAATCTGGTATTCAACATCGTTCATGGCATTCCTGTCAACAATCACGATTTTTTCATGAGGACTATGGCCAATGTTGCACTGTCTCTGTTTGAGTTGAAGCCTTATGCACTTCGGATCATGAGATTCCTCAGGACAAGGTCTTCACTCAACTACAAAGCTGATTTCCAGAATCATCTCAGCTACTTGCCCCCAATTGAAGTCCTCAAGCAGACATATTCCTCAGTTGATGGAAAGGGCAAGGCACTAGCTGTAATTGATGAAGGCATTCGTCCATTGGATGGTCAGTTTTGCAAAGCTGCACCTTATTCCACCAATGATGACTCTGCCACACATGACTCTGCCAATGCTCCCAAGTCCACTCCTCAAGCCACTGCTCCGCGCGTGATGACAGACCGTGAACTTCTGCTTAGTCTTCACCAGAAGGTGGATCGAAATCACAAATGGGTTAAGCGTCAGTTTGCTTCACTTCTTCACAACATGACTGCCACACACAATGCAGTGAAGAAAAACCACTACTACCTCCATCAAGTCTTCGGTCGCACCTGGGCAATCCTGTCACATCTGTATGGTGAAGAAGATCTGAAGAACATGGGTCTTAATGAAGATTTTGACTGGTCTGCACCTCCACCGAAGAAATTCAAGAAGGTCAAGGTTCCTTCTCTGGTGGCCAGCTCATACTCTTCATCGCGCGACACTGATGAACATGAAGATTTAGACGACACTGCGGCAGGCCCTACATCAACCAACGACCCCAACAACGCTGGCGCTCCTTCATCAACTTGGGCGTTAGTCCTTAGTTTCGATGCTTTTGGTCATTTGATGACAAAGGGGGAGAATTTTGAGTTAGTCTTCAAGCAAGTCTATTTTATCGCCCATATACAACGTTTTTTTGCTAAGTTAGAACTCTCGTTCTTCTGAAACTTTATTGGATCGAGTTGTAATCTTAAACCCGATGGTGCTCTGATACTTTTGATGCACTATGCTCTGATACTCTTTTTTGCATGCTTATTCCTCGTTAATATTATTGCACGCATGCTGAATTTCATCAGGCACCATATTTCATCATGCATTTCAAATTCTTCATATTATATGTTAAATGCGTGTATGAATTACAAGATATAGGGGGAGATCTCCATGATTCAACTCTTCAAGTGTGCATTGCTTCAAAAGCAAATTCCTCACTATGCACATCTTCAGGGGGAGTTCTTCTGTATCTTGCAATCAAATTCCTCAATATCAGTATTTACACTTCATATGTTTATCCCCGTTGAAAACTTAACCTATATTGTCATCAATCACCAAAAAGGGGGAGATTGTAAGTGCATCTAGTGCCCCTTAGTGATTTTGGTGTATTGAAGACTTATAGGTTAAGGGACTAATGCGTGTGTGAGTGTACACAGGTCTATGAGTCTATGAGGAGTTTGATATTTACAAGAAAAGTCGACCCCTAAAAATGAATATCTTCGACTGAAGATTTTGGTATTTCTGAAGACTTTCATGAAGACTTTGAAAGTGAAGAAATTGGTGTGTCCGTGAAGACTTGATATTCATGCGAGGAATATGAAGCTTGAAGACTTTTGTTTTCATAGTTTTGTTTTTCTCTTTCTTGAGTCATAGGAAACACTGTACTGTTAAAGGGGGTCGAGGAAATACTAAGGAAAAATTTCCATGTGATGCTCAACTCAAAATCCTACACCTACCAATCCCTTCGAGTGAAGCCATTGGAAATCTCATACAGTTCAGTTAATTTCTTCAGTGACAGAGACGAAGTTCTTCTGGTCTCTGAGGAATTTGTCCTGACTGAGGTTTTAGGAATTCGCCAGTGCGGATTACCTACACAGTGAGGAATATGATAGCCCTGAGGATTTTGGTACTCAAAATTCCGACCGTTGTTGTGCTATGCGCCAGCTGTTCCAAAATATCTATCCACCTAACGGTCATATCATTGAAGGGCATTTATGTCTTATCATGTCGGGCTGCTCCCTAGGCTATAAATAGCCGCCTCCTACAACCACTAGCTGGTTGAGGCTGCTCCGAGAGAAACTGACACTTGTCATTTGAGAGCAACACATCCTCCGAGGACTTTGAGCGAAAATCATCAAGTGAGGCCAAAAACCCAAAACCCAAACACCTACAAACCCCAAGTGATTGAGCATCACTAAAGAGATTGATCCTGAGTGGATCCGACGCTTGTTACCTTTGAAGACTGTGCTTCTTCCAGGTTAGGCGTCATGGTCTAGAGCATCCAAGAGGAATTGTGGATCGCCGGGTGACCAAGTTTGTGAAGGTTTGGAAGTCGACTTACCACGAGTGATTGGACGAGGTCTGTGTGACCTTAGTTCAAGGAGAATACGGTGAGGACTAGGTGTCTTGGACTAAGTGTCCTTGACTGGGTGTCCGGGACTGTGTGTCCTCGAGTTTAAATACTCAGCCGCTCCAACCAGACGTACAACTGAGACAGCAGTTGGAACTGGTCTACCAAATCATTGTCTTCACCGAGCTTACTGGTTCTATTTCCTCAACTCTTTCATTTCCTCATAACTGTGATGTATGTTTGTTCATATCTGTGTTTGAAGACTTTGACTAAAGACTTTCTCAATTTCCTTAGTTCAATTTCTTTAGTCTGTTTGTCTTCATCCTGTGTTATCCTGTGATTAAGTTTCCTGTACTCTGTGCCTGTCTTCATTTCATCATGATGACTATGCTTGTATTTTGTTGTGTTTACTTTTGAGTACTTATTCCGCTGCTAGTAGTTCTGTGCTAAGGAATTTCCTCACCGGCAAATTCCTTAGTGAAGAATTTCATAAAAATCGCCTACTCACCCCCCCTCTAGTCGATATAACGCACTTTCAGGGGAAATCCCAGTCCGCGGACGAAGTGGGTAAGAAAAACTACCCTCTCATGGGGTTTGGGTGTAGGGATGATCTGCCCCGCGTCTGGCAGCCGGTGCGCGATATCCGCAGCCAGATATACGCTTTCTCGTAACTTTGCGATGTGCTCCTCCGTGACGGAGGAGACCATCCACTTGCCTCCCGCTCCGGACATGCTTGGAGTGGTTTGAGAAGAAAGACGCGAACTTGGGCACTGGAGCTCGAGTGCACGAGAATGGATAAGCAAGGAGGAAGAAGGCGTGGGTAAAAAGGCTAAATCCTTGTCCCTTTATAAGGGCAGAGGACGTGATGCGCCTCCCCACTTGCCTGGTAAAATTGCTTATTCCCCAAGCGCTGTAATTGATGGCGCAGTTGGGTTACCCACGTCCGTATTGATGAGAATCCCGTAATAAGGGGGACACGATCTCTGCTTTGACAAGACGTGTCAGGAAAACCGCCTCGCGATATGTGCGGTGCTGGTTGAGAACAATGGTTCGAATAATGACCGGGCCATGACATGATGTCATGCTGTCAAAACGTGTCAGCAGATTAGATTTGTGGAAATATTATTCTCTCTACGGTGGTATGTGGAACTTGTTTTGCAGAGCCAGACACTATCCTTGTGTTCAAAATCTTCTATGGAGTATTCGGAGGAGGAACCCGCCTTGCAATGTCGAAGACAAATCTGCACGCCGGACTCATCATCATTGAAGCCTAGTTCAGGGGCTACTAAGGGAGTCCTGGATTAGGGGGTCTCCGGACAGCCGGACTATATCCTTTGGGGACTGTTGGGCTATGAAGATACAATACTAAAGACTTCGTCCGTGTCCGGATGGGACTTTCCTTGGCGTGGAAGGCAAGCTTGGCAATATGGATATGTAGATCTCCTCCCTTGTAACCGACTCTGTGTAACCCTAGCCCCCTCTGGTGTCTATATAAACCGGAGGGTTTAGTCTGTAGGACAACATACAATCATACCATAGGCTAGCTTCTAGGGTTTAGCCTCTACGATCTCGTGGTAGATCAACTCTTGTAATACTCATATCATCAAGATCAATCAAGCAGGACATAGGGTATTACCTCCATCGAGAGGGCCCGAACCTGGGTAAACATCATGTCCCCTGCCTCTTGTTACCATCCGCCTTAGACGCACAGTTCGGGACCCCCTACCCGAGATCCGCCAGTTTTGACATCGACAATCGCGTTCTGTGATCTACCCTGCGAGGACCGTGATGCCCCAGGGCATCGGCTGGCCAGATATGGAAGGCTACTCTCCCGCACTTGGTCCTCTTCTGCCACCTGCGCGTCGGGTTCTGCACCAGAGTATCCGCGGACCCCAGGCTACTCACGTGGAGGACTTCCCATCGCGTCATTACTAGCTGTCAGGCTACAACTACCTCCACAATTCCCCCCTGGGACTGATGTAGGCTTGCTTGTTATTGTTAGATACAATCACCGCGAGCCTGCGTGCCGCCTATGATGTTCTTAGGCTATGTACTGAACTCTGTGTATCGAACTCTATGCATGATCTCTTTTGTAAGATATGCCAACTACTATGTAGTATCTATCGTGTTCCTTTCATTATGCATGTTTCATCATGAATGATTCTTGTCCTTGCAAATTCTCAATGTTGAACTACCCCTGTTATATATTAGTAGGATGGTTAGACCAGGTGATTGTGGTCGTGGTGACCATCCCCCACCCCCTCCTGAGTACATGGCTGGGATGATGCAACAGTTTGAATTGAATCGCTAGTTCATGGAGAATATTATGGCTCAGTTTCCTCGCCCCAATATGAATCAGCAACCAACCCAAGTGACTCTGTAGGATTTCACGCGTCTCAACCCAACTGTGTACCGCAGCTCAACTCAGCCTCTGGATGCTGATGACTGGCTCCGTGACATCACCTATGAGATGGAGTCTGCTGATGTAGCCCCTGCCAGTTATGTCACATTTGCGTCCTTCTTCTTGAAGGGACCCGCTGCTCAATGGTGGGACAGTCATAGGCGTACTCTGCTAGTTGGAACAATCATCACCTGGCTAGACTTCCAAGGTGCTTTCCGTGCCCGCTTCATTCCTCAGGGAGTCATGGACCTGAAGAAGCGCGAGTTCTGCAACCTCACTCAGGGCAACAAAATTGTGGAAGCTTATCAGCGGGAGTTTCTGGATCTGTCCCGCTATGCTGAAGAAGACATTGCAACTGATGCATGCAGACAGGAGAAGTTCCGTGATGGCCTTCAAGCTGACATCAAGCTCGCACTTCTAGTGCATGACTTTACTGATTCCGCCACCTTGATGAACAAGGCCATCAATGTCGAAACTGGTCTGCAAGAACACCAGAGCTCTCACAGGCGCAACCGTGACACAGGCTCATCTTCGAGGCCGTCCTCGCAGAAGCAAAGGATATGGATTCCCAACAGCATGTACCAGCCAACTGCACCTACTCCAAGGCAGACCTATGCTGCACCGCGTCTGCCTCCCCCACCAACTAGGCAGCCAAGACTTCCAGCTCCACCACCCCGAGCTCCTGTTCCCACTCCCAATAATGGTATGTGCTTCAGGTGTGGTCAACCAGGACACCGTGCTAGGGAATGCAACCAGAACCAGAACCAACTGGCCCTTCCTGCATCTGGCCATGGAAGCAACCAGCCTCGCAACAACAATGTCAGGTCTTATGGTCGTGTTCATGCCAACCACGTTGATCTTAATGAAGCTCAAGACCAGCCTGCTACCGTGATGGGTACACTCCTCGTAAATTCAGTACCTGCATCTGTTTTATTCGATTCAGGAGCATCGCATTCATTCATGTCAGAAGATTTTGCATACAAGCACGACACTAAATGTGAGGAGATGGACACTTCGGTAGTGGTAAAAACCCCGTTGGGACAATGTCAAACCTCACTGGTTGGCATCGACGTCCCCGTGGAAATCGAAGGGCTGGAATTCTATGCCTCTCCCATTATCCTGAAGTCGTCTAACATTGACCTTATTCTGGGAATGGATTGGTTGAAAGCACATACTGCTTCCATAGTTTGCGCCACTAAGACCGTCCATCTGCTACACCCTTCTGATGAAATAATAAGCTACAATGCTTGTCTAGTTTAGAATGCCGAGGCAAGGCTTTATGCCTTGAATGCATTGAACGTTGCACCACTCGAGGGCATTGAAAACATTCCCGTCGTTCGTGAATTCCAAGACGTCTTTCCGGAAGAACTTCCCGGGATTCCCCTTGCTAGAGTTGTCGAATTCATCATCGACTTGAAACCAGGCACCACTCCTATAGCCAAACGACCCTACAAGATGTCGCCACATGAACTCATTGAGCTTAAGGAGGAAATCCACAAATCTCTTAGCAAAGGTTTCATTCACCCTAGTTGCTCTCCTTGGGGAGCACCTTCTCTCTTTGTTAAGAAGAAGGATGGGACAAACCGATTGGTCCAAGATTATCGACCTATTAACCAAGCCACTATTCAAAACAAATATCCCCTCCCTCGGATCAATGATCTTTATGATCAACTGGCTGGTTCATCAGTGTTCTCCAAACTCGACTTGAGGTTGGGTTACCACCAGATCCGTGTTTGTGAAGAGGATATCCCAAAGACCGCCTTCGTGACTCGGTATGGATCACGAGTACACCGTCATGTCATTCGGCTTAATGAATGCTCCCGCCACCTTCTCTTGTCTGATGAACTATATATTCATGGATTACCTCGACAAGTTCATCGTGGTTTATCTGGATGATATCCTTGTATTTTCCAAGAACAAGGAAGAACATGCTGAACATCTTTGTCTTGTGTTGGAAAAGCTTCGAGAGCATCAACTCTATGCTAAGTATTCCAAGTGTGAATTCTGGCTCCCCGAAGTAACCTATCTTGGGCATGTCATCTCCAAGGATGGTATTGCCGTCAACCCTGAATGAGTCCAGGCTATTCTCAATTGGACTCCTCCGAAGAATGTCAAGCAAGTCAGAAGTTTTCTCGGTCTCGCCAGCTATTGCCGTCGATTCGTCGAGAACTTTTCCAAGATCGCTAGGCCTCTGACTAATCTGTTTCATAAGGGCGTCAAGTTCCAATGGACAGAAAAGTGTCAGGAAAGCTTCGAGGCACTCAAAGACAAGTTGACTTCTGCCCTAGTGCTTGCTCCACCTGATACTAAGAAGGACTTCGTAATTTACTGCGACGCTTCCCGTCAAGGATTAGGCTGTGTCCTAATGCAAGAGCGCAGAGTGATTGCTTATGCCTCTCGTCAACTGCGCCCTCACGAAGAAAACTACCCAGTTCACGACCTCGAGCTTGCTGCTGTCATTCATGCTTTGAAGCAGTGGCGACATTACCTTCTCGGTAATCATTGTGAGATCTTCACCGACCACCAAAGTCTAAAGTATCTATTTACTCAACCAGACTTCAACCTCCGTCAGCAGAGATGGATGGAGACTGTTGCAGACTTTGACGTTGGTATATCCTATACCCCAGGCAAGGCTAATGTAATGGTTGATGCCTTGAGCCGCAAGTCTTACTTCAACCACCTCCAGGTTCACAAAGTTCAGCCCTCGCTTGTCGAAGAATTTAGAAAGCTGAACCTTCATATTGTTCCTCCTGGTGCACTCGCTCCCCCTCCCCCAGAGTTTCAAAAGATGAATCTTCGTGTTGTTACTAAGGGTTCTCTAAATACCCTGGCTGTCGTACCAGATCTCATAGATGGTATAAAGACTATTCAAGGTTATGACTCTGAAGTCCAGAAGATTAAACGCCATCTCGCAGAAGGAAAGCCCCCATTCTTCACTATCACCGATGATGGCGCCTTGTACTTCAAAGGCCGCCTAGTGGTACCATGTTCGAGGAAAAACCTGGATCAGACTAAAAAGGTTATGAAAGAAGCTCATGATACGCCTCTGTCCATCCATCCTGGTAGTACAAAGATGTATCAGGATATTCATCAGAGATTCTGGTGGTATAATAAGAAGCAAGACATTGCTCGTTATGTTGCTGAGTGTGACATTTGCCGTCGTATCAAAGCTGAGCATCAAAGGCCTGCTGGAACTCTGCAACCTATCTCTATTCCTGAATGGAAATGGGACCATGTTGAAATGGACTTTGTCACTGGATTTCCCAAATCGCGGAAAGGTAATGATGCTATTCTTGTCGTCATTGACCGGCTTTCTAAAGTTGCACATTTTCTGGTGGTCAAAGAAACAATCACTGCTAGTCAGCTTGCAACTCTCTACATGTCCAGAATTGTTTCACTTCATGGTATTCCACTGGTTATCAGTTCAGACCGTGGCAGCTTATTCACTTCAAGATTCTGGGCAAGTTTCCAAGAAGCTATGGGAACTCATCTATCGTTTAGTACTGCGTTTCATCCTCAGTCGCAAGGGCAGGTAGAACGTGTCAACCAAGTTCTCGAAGACATGCTTCGAGCTTGTCTAATTTCCTTCGGCAAGAAATAGGAGGAATCTCTTCCGTATGCTGAGTTCTCTTATAATAATAGCTATCAAGCTAGTCTGGAGATGTCCCCCTTCAAAGTGTTATATGGACGAAAGTGTCGGACCCCTCTGAACTGGTCAGAAACTGGGGAACGTCCACTCTTCGGTCCGGATATTATCCAACAGGCCGAAGAACAAGTCCGCATTATTCGCGAGAATCTCAAGACTGCTCAGTCACGTCAGAAAAGTCAGTATGACTGTCATCACAAAGACATGGTCTATCAACCTGGCGAAAAGGCTTATCTTCGAGTTACACCAATGAAGAGTGCTCGCCGCTTCGGGATCAAGGGCAAGCTAGCTCCTCGCTATATCGGTCCCTTCACTATTCTTGAAAGGCGTGGAAAAGTGGCATTTCAACTGGAGCTTCCGTCCAACCTTTCTCAGGTTCATGATGTGTTCCACGTGTCACAGCTCCGCCGTTGCTTCAAGGACCCAATCCGAGCAGTGGATCATGAAGTGCTCGAATTGCAACAGGACCTCTCCTATAAAGAGTATCTGGTCCGCATTCTTGACCAAGCTGAATGCCGCACACGTCAGAAGGCGATCAAATTCCTCAAAGTCCAGTGGTCGCATCACTCTGGAGATGAAGCCACTTGGGAACGCGAGGATCGTCTGCGGGATGAATACCGCGCACTGTTTCCTTCTACCTCCTAAATCTTGGGACGAGATTTCTTGTAGTGGAGGAGTTTCGTAACGCCCGGGTAATTAAGCTACAGTAATCCCACGTTAACGGTGCTACGTCACCCCGGTTACTGTTGTTAATATCGCGTTGGATCAAAACTTTTCAAAATTCAAATTCAAATAGTGTTAACAAAAAAAAAGTTTTCAAAGTTAAAATAAAAATGTTTGGGAGGTGCCATATTTTGCATAAGTAAATATGGTGTAATAAACACATTTTTATAAAATTCCTAGATAATTTAAAATGATTTAAAACAGAAAAGAAAAAAGAAAAAAACAAAAAACAAAAAAAGCAAAAGAAAAGAAAAATATAAAAAGAGAAACCCCCCTGCCCCTTGGGCTCTGGCCCAGTTGGCCACCGCCGCCCGAATGGGCCGGCCCACCCCGCACCCCATATCCTCACCCCCACTCCCCCGCAAAATATCCCCCCTCTTCCCCGATTGGATCGGGATCGATGAGGGGAACCGCCCGTCGCCGCCGCCTGGAGAGCCACCTCGCTGAACGCCGACGCCGTCGCCTGAAGCCGCCCCCG
>NC_041382.1:524725567-524767540 GCF_002162155.2 Triticum dicoccoides
CTTCCCGCCGTCCTGCACCCAAGCTCGTGCACGCCCCTACCCGCTGCTCCTCATCGACCGCTCACCTCCCCGCTCGCGCCCCGTTTTGCTCCGGCCGCCGCCTGCTCTGCTTGCCCGCCATCCCCATCGCTGCTGCCTGTGGCAACTGCGCCGAGGCCGCGCCTGCCTCCGCCCTCCTAGCTCCAGCCGTGCATCCCGCACCCCTCCCCGCACCTGCTTCGCCCGACCCGCATCGCCACGCCCACGGCGCGCCCCGCTGCGACCACGAACACCCCGCGCTGGACGCGCCTGCGCACTGCACGCCCGCGCCTAGCTACGCGCTCGCCGTAGTCCCCACGCTCCAGCGCCCACCGTTGCCTCTCCCCATGCGTCACCCGCTCGCGCCGCATCGCCCCGCCAGCGCTCGCTCGCTGTCGCCCGCAGCCCCCGCTCGCGCGCTGCCCTATGCCCGCATGGCCACTCGCAACCCTCCTCGCTCCACCGCCTCCCACCGCCTGCTCGCGCCGCCCACTGGCGCTGCCGGGCGCAGCTCGGCCTGCCAGCCTAGCCACGGCCGGAACCCCGCGCTGGCTGCCCGGTTCCGCTCCGCCACGGTACCCCACACTCGTTAGCCCGCACGCCCGTGAGCCTCCCCCAGAGCCACTTACTAGGGGGGGGCCCACCCCCAAAACGTATTAAAAATGAAAAAGAATTAATAAATAATAATAATAATTAAATTAATTAAAATATTAATTAATTAAAGAATTAATTAACTTAATTAATTGTGTTAACTAACTATTAAACCAAATTAACCTGCTAATTAATCTAACTAAACAGTTAGTTAGTTAGTTAGTTAGGCAATGACATGCGGGACCCACATGTCAGGTTGACCAGGTCAACTGCTGACGTCATGCTGACATCATGATGACGTTAGCAAACACTATTCTAGATAATGTTGAATTAAATTAATTAAATAAATCCTAAAATTGATTTTTAAAATCAATATAAAATAAACCGTAGCTCGGATGGAAAAACTTTCTACATGAAAGTTGCTCAGAACGACGAGACGAATCCGGTTATGCAGCCCGTTCGTCCACCACGCGTCCCTAGCATAGCAAACATGCAACTTTCCCCCTCCGATTCATCTTTCCGAAAATGCGAAACATTGGGGATATTTTCCCGGATGTTTCCCCCCTTCACCGGTACCACCTCATACCACGTTAGGGCACCCTTAGCACCGCTACTTGTCATCTCATGCATCGCTATGCATCTATTTGCTTAATATTTATTGTTTCTTCCCCCTCTTCTCTCGCTAGACACCAAGACCGATGCCGCTGCTACCCAGTACGACTACGGTGTTGACGACCTCTCTCTCTTGCCAGAGCAACCAGGCAAGCCCCCCCCCTTGATCACCAGATATCTTCTACTCTCCTCTATACTACTTGCAATAGAGTAGTGTAGCATGTTACTGCTTTCCGTTAATCCTATTATGATGCATAGCCTGTCATTGTTGCTACAGCTGTTGATACCTTACCTGCAATCCTAAATGCTTAGTATAGGATGCTAGTTTATCATCAGTGGCCCTACATTCTTGTCTGCCTGCCATGCTATACTACCGGGCCGTGATCACTCGTGAGGTGATCATGGGTATATATTATATACTTTATACATATAAATGTTGTGACCAAAGTCAGGTCGGCTCTTTGAGTACCCGCAAGTGATTCTGATGTTGGGGGATGAAGGGGCAGGTGGTTCCACCTAGGTAGTGGTGGGCCTGGGTTCCCGACGGCCCCCGACTGTTACTTCATGGCAAAGCGACAGGGCAGGCGGAGACCACCTAGGTGAGAGGTGGGCCTGGCCCTAGTCGGTGTTCACGGTTACTTCAAAATAACACACTTAACGAGATCTGGATATTTGATCTGAGTCTGGCTACTAGCCTATACGCACTAACCAACTACGCGGGAACAGTTATGGGCACTCGACGTCGTGGTATCAGTCGAAGCCTTCGTGACGTCAGCGACTGAGCGGCGCGCGCCGGGTTGGACTGGAACGCCTGCTCTTGTATAAGGGAGGCTAGGTCTGCTCACCGGCCGCATACGCAATGTGTAGGTGTGCAATGGGCGATGGGCCCAGACCCCTGCGCCATATGATTTAGACCGGCATGCTGACCTCTCTGTTGTGCCTAGGTAGGGTTGTGACATGTTGATCTTCCGAGGCCCGGCATGACCCAGGAAAGTGTGTTCGGACAAAGGGGATCGAGCGTGTTGGAAAATGTGGTGCACCCCTGCAGGGAAGTTAAACTATTCGAATAGCCGTGATCTTTGGTAATAGGACGACTTGGAGTTGTACCTTGACCTTATGATAACTAGAACCGGATACTTAATAAAACACACCCTTCCAAGTGCCAGATACAACTGATGATCGCTCTCTCACAGGGCGACGAGGGGAGGATCATCGGGTAGGATTATGCTGTGCGATGTTACTTGGTGAACTTACCTTCTACTCTCTTCTACATGCTGCAAGATGGAGGTGGCCAGAAGCATAGTCTTCGACGGGACTAGCTATCCCCCTCTTATTCCGGCATTCTGCAGTTCAGTCCACATATGATACCCTTATTCCATTTGATACCAATGCATACATATGTAGTGTAGCTCCTTGCTTGCGAGTACTTTGGATGAGTACTAATGGTTGCTTTGCTCCCCCTTTTCCCCTTCCTATACCCGATTGCTGCGACCAAACGTTGGAGTCCAGGAGCCAGACGCCACTATCGATGACGACTGCTACTACTCGGGAGGTGCCTACTACTACGCGCAGCCCGCTGACGATGACCAGGAGTAGTTTAGGAGGATCCCAGGCAGGAGGCCTGCGCCTCTTTCGATTTGTATCCCAATTTGTGCTAGCCTTCTTAAGGCAAACTTGTTTAACTTATGTTTGTACTCAGATATTGTTGCTTCCGCTGACTCGTCTATGATCGAGCCCTTGTATTCGAGCCCTCGAGGCCCCTGGCTTGTAATATGATGCTTGTATGACTTATTTTATTTGTAGAGTTGTGTTGTGATATCTTCCCGTGAGTCCCTGATCTTGATCGTACATGTTTGCGTGTATGATTAGTGTACGATTGAATCGGGGGCGTCACACATTTGGGCATTTTATTTTGCGCCCCATAAGATGTTTTAGGTCCCCGGCAATAGCATCTGACACCTTTGATTTCCGGCTGGAGACCTTTCCCTGCAAAAAAGAGTTAAGTCTTCTTAACCACCCACATCTTCAGGGGTGGCTTCGAAGCAATGAGTCTAACTGCAGCATCTGATAACTTTGGCTTTGGGGCCCTAGCAAATAGTCTTGCAGGAGGTGAATAATACTCATAAGAATAAGCATAGTAGTTCTTGGTCATATGAACATGGCGGTTTGATGAAACACGCTCATATTCATAGGCCTGAGTATGGTTTCCTCGCAAAACATTAGCGTTCGGGTGACTCAGGTGAGTCTTGTGTCTGTATGAAGCCTTTGGACCATATGAAGCCTTTGGTCTGGGGTTTGTCTTCTTCCCTTGTGGTGTCATGACGACATTCACAGGAAGATTCTCCAGACATCTTTTGGGCAGCCAGATTTTCTTCATGGGTGGCCCATTCCTGCAGTTAGTACCAATATACCTGGCAAACACTTCACCATTCTGATTCTTAAACAGTTTATAGTTTGCATCAAAGGATTCATCAATGATAATAGGGTTAGAAGAAGTGAAGCCAGATAGGGTGGATGGATCCACTGAAGGTTCCTTTGCAGCAACCCATGTGGTTTTGGGGTACTGCTTAGGCTTCCAGTAAGAACCATCAACATTCATTTTCCTCTCGAACCCAACACCCTCTTTCCTAGGGTTTCGGTTCAGAATCTGCTTTTTGAGGACATCACATAGTGTCTGATGACCTTTGAGACTTTTGTACATCCCTATCTCAAGCAATGTCTTCAACCTAGCATTTTCATCAGTAATAGCAGTGTCATCCTCAGCAGAGGGGTTAGTTACCACATCAACAGTTGAAGATATTGCAACAGTAGCAGCAGTAGAACATTCAGCAGTAGAAGTAGCATTATCACGCTCAAGGCATTTTAGACATGGTGGTTCAAATCCTTCCTGAGCGGTACTGGTCTGTTGAGCACGAAGTGACTCGTTTTCTTTTTGAAGATCTTCATGAGCTGCTCTCAATTTCTCAAGTTCTTACTTCCTTTGAAGATAATCATAGGAAAGCTTTTCATGAGAGCCTTTCATGACGACTTTCAAGTTCCTCATACTTAACATGAGATTTTTTATGTCTTCAATTAAGGATTGAGATCGGGTCATTTCCGCGTCCAACAGGTCATCGCTTTTGTCTAATAGTTTTTGAATATGTTCCATAGATTTCTATTGTTCAGTTGCAATTTTAGCAAGTGTTTTGTAGCTAGGTTTGGATTCACAATCAGGGTCATCTTCACTTGATGTTTGAAAGTAAGCATCGCGTGAGTTTACCTTGGCACCACGTGCCATGAAGCAGTAGGTGGGAGCGGAGTCGTCCTTGTCATTAGCATCAGCATAGGTGAAGGAGCCATTGTCTTCAGTGTTGAAGATGGACTTGGCAACGTAGGCTGTAGCTAGAGCCAGACTTGCAACGCCAGAGTCAGACTCCTCCTCAGACTCCACCTCCGCCTCCTCAGAAGCAGACTCCTCCTCTGAATCCATCTCCTTGCCAACAAAAGCACGAGCCTTGCCAGATGAGCTCTTCTTGTGTGATGAAGGCTTTGATGAAGACTTGGAAGAAGACCTTGAGGATTTCTTCTTATTCTTATCATCAGAATCATATTCCTTGCTCTTCTTCTTCTTCTTGTTTTCATTATCCCACTGCGGACACTCAGAGATGTAGTGACCAGGTTTCTTGCACTTGTGGCATGTTTTCTTCTTGTGGTCATGAGTAGAAGCTTCATCATTTCTTGAGCTGGATCGTAAAGACTTTCTGAAGCCTTTCTTCTTGGTGAATTTCTGGAACTTCTTCACAAGCATAGCAAGCTCCTTTCTAATGTCTTCAGGATCACTAGAACTGCAGTCAGATTCTTCTTCAGATGAGGAAGCAGCTTTTGCCTTCAAAGCGCGAGTTCCACCATAGTTGGGACCATAGATATCTCTTTTCTCAGATAGCTGAAACTCATGTGTGTTGAGCCTCTCAAGTATGTCAGACGGGTCGAGTGTCTTGAAGTCAGGGCGTTCTTGAATCATCAGGGCTATGGTGTCAAACAAGCTATCAAGTGATCTCAGGAGTGTCCTGACGATTTCATGCTTGGTGATCTCAGTGGTACCGAGAGCATGAAGCTCATTTGTGATGTCAGTGAGGCGATCAAACGTGAGCTGAACATTCTCATTGTCATTTCTCTTAGAGCAGTTGAAGAGGTTGCGAAGGACACTGATCCTTTGATCTCTCTGGGTTGAGACGCCTTTGTTGACCTTGGAGAGCCAGTCCCAGACTAGCTTCGACGTTTCCAGAGCACTCACACGGCCATACTGTCCTTTGGTCAGATGACCACAGATGATGTTCTTGGCAGTAGAATCCAGTTGAATGAACTTCTTGACATCATCAGGGGTGACACCTTCACCAGTCTCGGGGACGCCGTTCTTGACGGCATACCATAGATTGACATCAATGGCTTCAAGATGCATGCGCATATTATTCTTCCAGTAGGGGTAATCAGTGCCAACGAAGACAGGGCACACATCAGAGACTCTGATTATTCCTGCAGTCGACATAGCTAAAACTCCAGGTGGTTAAACCGAATCACATAGAACAAGGGAGTACCTTGCTCTGATACCAATTGAAAGTGCTAGTTATCGACTAGAGGGGGGTGAATAGGCGATTTTTATGAAAGTCTTCAGAACATGGAAGTTTCGAAGACAAACGATAGAAATGAACCTATTAACATGTAGCGGAAGGTAGACTACACTAGGCAGGCCATAGTCAAGTATTCAATGAAGTGAAAGCATGAAGACTAATAGCAGTTAGGTAGTATGGATTAGGATGGAAGATAGTATGAAGCCAATCAAAACAAGTAGTCACACAATGAAGTCAAACAGATAATGCAAGCAGGCAATGACTTCACGAAGACAAACTCTAAGTAAAGAGAAGGAAGAGATAGAACCAGTTGCTTAGTGAAGACAAAGGATTTGTTGGACCAGTTCCAGTTGTTGTGACAACTGTACGTCTGGTTAGGGAGGCTGAGATTCAACTCAGAAGACCGTGTCTTCACCTTGTTCCCCTTGAGCTAAGGACACTTAGTCCCTGCCCAATCACTCTGTTAAGTCTTCAAGGTAGACTTCCAAACCTTCACAGACTTTGTTCACCAGCAATCCACAATGACTCTTGGATGCTCAGAAGGCGACGCCTAACCGACTGGAGGATTCACAGTCCTCAAGTGTAACAAGTCTTCAGATCACGCGGACAGAAAGACTTCAGTGATGCCAAACACTCTTTGGGCTCTGGGTGTTTTGGGATTTGTCCTCGCAAGGATCTCTCTGTCAAATGCTTCGGAGGTGGGTTGCTCTCAAACAACAAAAGACGTGCACTAACTCTGAGCAGCCACCAATTTATGGTGTAGGGGGTGGGCTATTTATAGCCATTAGGCAACCCGACCTGATTTGTCTGAAATGACCCTGGGTCACTAAGGAACTGACACGTGTTCCAACGGTCATATTTAAAACACACACGGCAACTTGACTTGGGATACAAGTAAAGCTGACTCATCCAACTCTGGATAAGATTTGCTCTCATTGTCTTCGCTCGAAGACACAAGATTTGGTTGAGCATCACTTCAGTCACTCTAACTTTGTTCACTTGAACCCCACTTAATAGTACGGTGGTTCCTATGACTCAACAAAGAAGAAAATGAAACTACGAAACAACTATGTCTTCGCGCTCCAAAGACTTCATGCGATGTCTTCACATGTCATAGTCTTCAATGTGAATATCTTCACATACCACCATTATCTTCAATGTCTTCACACATTTTTAGGGGTCATCTCCGGTAGGTAAACCGAATCAATGAGGGACTACTACCTGTGTTATCCTACAATTCTCACAAACACATTAGTCCCTCAACCAGGTTTGTCGTCAATACTCCAAAACAAACTAGGGGTGGCACTAGATGCACTTACACCTCCCAACAAGCACTATCGTTTAACGCCCCTAGCTAGGCATTGAAAATTTCAATGATGCTCACATGAAAGACAAGAACTGAAGCACAAAGAGAGCATCATGAAACACATGAAAAACACATCTAAGTCTAACATACTTCCTATGCATAGGCATCTTATAGGCAAACAAATTATCATAGCAAGCAAAAACTAGCATATGCAAGGAAGCGGAAAGAAACAATAGCAATCTCAACATAACGAGAGGTAATTTAGTAAAATGAAAATTTCTACAATCATATTTTCCTCTCTCATAATAATTACATGTGGGATCATAAGCAAATTCAACAAAATAGCTATCACATAAAATATTTTCAACATGATCCACATGCATGCAAAGTTGACACTTTTCCAAAATAGTGGGATTAAAATTAACTAAAGTCATGACCTCTCCAAACCCACTTTTATCAAAAAATTCATAAGATTGAACATTCTCCAAATATGTGGGATCTAAAGTTTACACTCTTCCAAACCCACTTTCAATAATATTGCAAACACTATTGTCAATCTCATATTCATCATGGGGCTTAAATAAATTTTTAAGATCAAAAGAAGAATCACCCCAATCATGATCATTGCAACAAATAGTAGTCATAGCAAAACTAGCACCGCCAAGCTTGAGGTTTTTCATATCATTAACACAATTGACCTTAAGAGAATTTATAATAACATCATTGCAATCATGCTTTTCACCGAAGGAACTATCAAGTATGGGTGCAACAGCAACGATCTCATGTTTAACATAAGGAACTATAACAAATTTATCTTCATAAATATTGGCATCATGGCCACAAGAACATCAAGGATCATGTTCATCAAGGGATATTTCAATCAAATCATCGGAATCATAATTATCTATAGATTCATGCATATCATTATTTTCTTCCGAAGCAACGGTCATTCTTTCAATAAATTCTTTGACATAGACATTATGAGCATAGTTTTCATAGCAATATTTAAGTATGTCAAAATTTTCAGATTTGTAGAGAGTAATATCATACTTTTCAATCAAAGAAGCAACTTCATAAGCACCCTTAAAAGCAACAAATTCTTCAATTTGTTCGATATCGTAGTAACTATAAACACCCTTTGCATAAGAAGATAAGATTTCATTATCATTAAACTCAAATAGGTAGGGGAGGTGTTTTTTAGGGTTCTTAGAGCAACAAGTAAAATCACATATTTCACAAAGAGTCCAAGCATAACATAGCAATCTGTTTATTTGATCCCATAAGAGTCTCCCTTTTTCAGACAAACGGTGACACACAAAATGAGAATGCTCATCTAAAGATTTCCCATCAACTAGGCTAGTTGGGGCTTCAGCACGAGCGCATAAGGATCGAAGATGATCCAAGTAGAACACTTTAAGTGGATCCATATCAATAGATTTTTGGCAAGCAAAGATGCAAGCAAATAGAAGGCACATGGAAACACAAAGAAAGATACATACGGGAAGAAGGTGAATGGAAAAAGGGCGAATAAAACGGCAAAGGTGAAGTGGGGGAGAGGAAAACAAGAGGCAAATGGCAAATAATGTCATGCGAGGTATAAGAGTTTGTGATGGGTACTTGGTATGTCTTGACTTGGCGTAGATCTCCCCGGCAACGGCGCCAGAAATCCTTCTTGCTACCTCTTGAGCATGCGTTGGTTTTCCCTTGAAGAGGAAAGGGTGATGCAACAAAGCAGCGTAAGTATTTCCCTAGGTTTTTGAGAACCAAGGTGTCAATCCAGTAGGAGACCATGAGCGAGTCACCTCGTACCTACACAAACAAATAAGAACCTCGCAACCAACGCGATAAAGGGGTTGTCAATCCCTTCACGGCCACTTGCAAGAGTGAGATCTGATAGAGATAATAATAATAAGATATATTTTTGGTATTTTTATGATATAGATTGAAAGTAAAGATTGCAAAATAAAATAGATTGGAAACTTGTATGATGGAAAATAGACCCGGGGGCCATAGGTTTCACTAGTGGCTTCTCTCAAGATAGCATAAATATTACAGTGGGTGAACAAATTACTGTTGAGCAATTGATAGAATTGAGCATAGTTATGAGAATATCTAGGTATGATCATGTATATAGGCATCACGTCCGTGACAAGTAGACCGACTCCTGCCTGCATCTACTACTATTACTCCACACATCGACCGCTATCTAGCATGCATCTAGAGTATTAAGTTCATAAGAATGGAGTAACGCTTTAAGCAAGATGACATGATGTAGAGGGATAAACTCATGCAGTATGATATAAACCCCATCTTTTTATCCTCAATGGAAACAATACAATACGTGTCGTTTCCCTTTCTATCACTGAGATCGAGCACCGCAAGATTGAACCCAAAGCTAAGCACTTCTCCCATTGCAAGAAAGATCAATCTAGTAGGCAAAACCAAACTGAAAATTCGAAGAGACTTGCAAAGATAACCAATCATACATAAAAGAATTCAGAGAAGATTCAAATATTGTTCATAGATAATCTTGATCATAAACCCACAATTCATCAAATCTCGACAAACACACCGCAAAAGAAGATTACATCAAATAGATCTCCAAGAGAATCGAGGAGAACTTTGTATTGAGATCCAAAGAGAGATAAGAAGCCATCTAGCTAATAACTATGGACCTGAAGGTCTGAGGTAAACTACTCACACATCATCGGAGAGGCTATGGTGTTGATGTAGAAGCCCTCCATGATCAATGCCCCCTCCGGCAGAGCGCCGGAAAAGGCCCCCAAGATGGGATCTCACGGGTACAGAAGGTTGCGGTGGTGGAATTAGGTTTTCGTGGTGCTCCCCGATGTTTTCAGGGTACGTAGGTATATATAGGAGGAAGAAGTAGGTCGGTGGAGCCACTAGGGGCCCACGAGGGTGGAGGGCGCGCCCCCTGCCTCGTGGCTTCCTTGTTGGTTGCTTGACGTCCACTCCAAGTCCTCTGGATCAAGTTTGTTCCAAAAATCACGCTCCCGAAGGTTTCATTCTGTTTGTACTCCGTTTGATATTCTTTTTCTGCGGAACACTGAAATAGGCAAAAAACAGCAATTTGGGTTGGGCCTCTGGTTAATAGGTTAGTCCCAAAAATAATATAAAAGTGTATAAATAACACTACTAGGGAAAACCCTAGCAGTAGCGCTGGTTTTGTGCTCACTAGTAGCGCGGGTAGGCGCGCTACTAATAAGGCGCTACAGCTATTGCTTAGCAGTAACGCGTGCCGCACGCGCTACTACTAGGACAAATAGCTGCAGCGCTTGTTCACTCCCACGCTGCTGCTAATGTAACTACTAGCAGCGTGTTTTCTTTCCATCGCTACTAGTATTGTTTTTTTTATTTTTTTATTTTTAGTGTATTTATGCGCCATCGTACAAATATTGGTACAATACCAGGTATGAGGTTTACATCATTATGTCCATAACAGTGTGTCAAATGAAGGTGGATTACGTTCAAGTGGAGGCAATATGTGGTGCATGTCAAAAGTATACTACTAATCCAAACTTGATCTAGTTTGGACTAGTAGTACTTTCGATGTGCACCACATGTTGCCTCCACTTGAATCTAATCCGCCAGCACAAGCTATTTAATCATCATCATAATCATTAGCACCAACAATATTTATTTAATCACCACTAACACTAGCTAATAATAATCATCAGTCATTACCACCAACACTAGCTATTTTATCATCATAGTAATAGTGTAGCACATCATCATCCTCAAACTCATTTCTAGCTAATCACTCCTGCTGCTCTCTCTTAGGTAAAACAACATAAAACATGTGTAGCTCTCCTCCTTGATCAAGTTGGAGCATGCAGATGAACCTGTCTCCTAATTTTGGGTAGCACATCTGTTTGCTGCCCCCTAGTACTTGTCTGCGCTCCCCCATCACATATCTGGTCCAGTCTTGCACTATTAAGCATTCATCGCTGATCTTGAATGCACTAAAGTAACATGTAGGATATCTTGGCCGTAAGCTAATAATACTCATGCTACCTTTAGTCTCGATCCCATAAGGCACAACATTCATCGGGAGTCCCTGTTGAAGAACATCGTATGGTCACATACTTAGCAATGAAGTTTAGCTTCACAAATAATGTATGGAAAAGATGCACTGGGGAAATAGTAAAAATCTTACCATCCTTCCTAAATAGATGTGACCGTAGTTCATGACGAACACTATTGGTCGCACGTTTTCAGTACTAAGATTTCTAAGTCCAGGAAGAAAATTTGTCTTGACGGTATCAAGATCCTCAAGCCATGAAACATAATGACTTAGCTCCTCGCAGTTTAGTTCAGCCCCGGGACAGTAGTAGGTCCTGTCTACCAAGCGTTGGACATGTTTGCTTGCACCGAGATAAGCTGACAATACAAATTAGTTGTCAACTATTTTTGAATAAACAATATCAAAGACATAAATATGGTTGAGAAACTTACATTTTGGTGTAACTGGAGGCGTCTGCACATCGACCCAGTTGTCGGTATTACTTTCAATATCATCTTCCGGACAAATATCAAAGGTGATAACCATATCAAGCTGAAATGCATAAGTCTTGCATAGTGCTCGCCATGTTTTGCATCCAAAATAGGTGTAGTCGTCTGAATTGTATAATTTTGCGTGGAAAATATAACCATGCTCGGTCTTCAAATAAACTTTATTTACCTCCATAGTATGACTGAAACCTATCTTATCCAATACAAAAACTCTTGCATGGCAGGGGATACGCTAGTAGAATAGTAAAAAAAAATAAGTTGAAGCAAATGAAGCAGATGTCATGCTTAATTACGAAAAAAGACTTGTCATTGTGACTTACTGTATCCACTTCAAAGTTCTCATCCAGCTTGATGCTGAAGCGCCTATCATCATCTAGGAAGATTCCGTCGCACAGGCCGCGCTCGTCTTCGCAGTATTTGCAAATACCGAAATCCTTTTTGTCGTCAGACATTTCCTATGTTCATAGTTAAAACATTAATTGAAAATCGATAGAAGACAACTACCAAGATACTCAACACACAAATCCAGGGCACTCGATATTTCCTACATATTCTGGCAAAAGTCATGCCAAAATTCATGGAAAAATCCGGCATGACCTTTGCTAAAATAGGATATATCGAGCGCCTGAAATTTGCCGGAACGGAAATGAATCAACACTCCGGCAAAACATAGGCCACTCGGAGGTGTAACCTGCAAACATGACCGTCCACTTGGATATTGAGCAACACAAGATATACATTTCAAAATATCTTATAAGACTCAAATTAGCATGCATTCAATAAGCAAAAGTAAATCATCTCATGCGTCCGTACATCGTCGAATATTATCACTAATACATCCCGAATAGTGTCATACATATAACATCACTAGTACAACTAAAAACCTAGCACACGACGGGTATCGGCGCGGGCGGTGGACACCCACAGAGAAGGAACCATCACGGGATTATAGCTCCAGTGAGATCCCTGGAGAACCTGCCAGGTATTGGAGAACCTGTGCTCCAACGCATACAAATAGCGACGGACGTGCGCGTCCTCCTCACTGACATGGTGACGCACCACCTCCACGGAGTCCTCGAGCCTCTGGACCGTCACTGGCCCACGCGACCGCCACCAAAGAAGGTTCGGGTCAATGACAGGCTGGCTCCTCACCAACCTGCGCCCCCCGGTAGGTAGCGCCTCCCAGTACCACCCCGGCGGAGCCCAGTCCCGGACATGGCCCATCTGGTCAAGAAGGTGTCGTCCTCCGCCGACTCGATGACGAGGATGTGGGATAGGCATCGTCCACGTCGATGCGGGAAAATTGCTTTAACTAAAAAAATAGCAACAAGTTCTTACTAACTAGTTCTATTAATTCAACTAGTTCTTACTAAAAATAAACTTACTATAAATAAAAATATTCTAGTACCTAATTAGTACCTAGTTCTTACTAACTAGTTCTTACTAACTAGTTCCAACTATAAAGTGAAATAAGTGGTCAAATTTTACTCGTTTTATGATTCATCTTAGAAATTTGATTCCTTTCCACCCTTACATGAACCCTAACTCATTTGAGCCGCATCCGCATCCGATTCGTTTCCACCCTAACTAATTTGATGGAGGTAGAAACCCTAGGCAAAGGTAGGGGAGAGGGAGGAGCAGGCGTGATCACCTCGGGTGCCTACGACGAGGGAGGGGCAGGCGGCGTCGAGGTCGTGGTCGGGGCTCCGGGGCGGCGTTGAGGTCGGGGGCGGGGGCGGCGTCCGGGGCGGCGTTGAGGTCAGGGTCGGGGGTGGCGTCCCGGGCGGCGTTGAGGTCGGGGGCCGGGCCAGCGTTGAATCTGGGGTCGGGGCGGCATGGGGAGAGTGCGCGGCGGCCGAGGGGCGACGGCGGCAGCGAGAGTGGAGTTGATTTGGGGGATGAAGTGGCCGTGGGGAAGGACGAACCACGTGGTTAAGTCAGAAGTACCAGTAGCGCGTTCCAGAAAGGGCGCTGCTGCTACGTTAGCTACAGTGCGTTCTGAAATACACGCTGCAGCTATAGCGATTAGCAGTAGCGCTGGGCCATTATACGCGCTACTGCTAGGTTGGGCTAGCCATGTGCGCCCAGTTCAAACGTAGCAGCAGCGCTTTTCGCTAGTACGCGCTACTGCTAAAGTCATAGCAGTAGCGCGGTTTATTTACGCGCGCTGCTACTAAGTAGCAGCAACGCTTGATTTTGTACAGCGCTACTGGTAAAATTCTGTGTATAGGCTTTTCCCTAGTAGTGTAAGCCCATTAAACATCCAAAACAGAATATATATAATAGCATGGAGCAATCAAAAATTATAGATACGTTGGAGACGTAACAATTAACTCCCAGTTGAGACAAGTGGTTGTGGTACCCAGACATTCTGAGTATATGTTCACTAACAGAACTATTCTACTCCATCTTGCAGTTGTAGAACTTATTGGAGACTTCATATCTCTCAATCCGGGCATTTGCTTGAAATATTAACTTCAAGTCCTGGAATATCTCATATGCTCCATGACGTTCAAAACATCGTTGAAGTCCCGGTTCTAAGCCGTAAAGCATGGCACACTGAACTATCGAGTAGTCATCAGCTTTGCTCTGCCAGGTGTTCATAACATCTAGCGTTGCTCCTACAGCGGGTTTGTCACCTAGTGGTGCTTCCAGGGCGTAATTCTTTTGTGCAGCAATGAGGATAATCCTCATCGTTGTAGTTGCTACCATCATCTTTCAACTTAGCTTTCTCTAGGAATGCATTAAAATTCAACGGAAGAACAACACGGGCCATCTATCTACAACAACATAGACATTCAAAATACTATCAGGTACTAAGTTCATGATAAATTAAAGTTCAATTAATCAAATTACTTAAGAACTCCCACTTAGATAGACATCTCTCTAATCACCTAAGTGATCACGTGATCCATATCAACTAAACCATGTCCGATCATCACGTGAGATGGAGTAGTTTTCAATGGTGAACATCACTATGTTGATCATATCTACTATATGATTCACGCTCGACCTTTCGGTCTCCAGTGTTCCGAGGCCATATCTGCATATGCTAGGCTCGCCAAGTTTAACTCGAGTATTCCGCGTGTGCAAAACTGGCTTGCACCCGTTATATGTGAACGTAAAGCTTATCACGCCCGATTATCATGTGGTGTCTCGGCACGACGAACTGTAGCAACGGTGCATGCTCAGGGAGAACACTTATACCTTGAAATTTAGTGAGAGATCATCTTATAATGCTACCGCCGAACTAAGCAAAATAAGATGCATAAAGGATAAGCATCACATGCAATCAATATAAGTGATATGATATGGCCATCATCATCTTGTGCCTTTGATCTCCATCTCCAAAGCACCATCATGATCACCATCGTCACCGGCTTGACACCTTGATCTCCACCGAAGCATCGTTGTCGTCTCACCAACTATTGCTTCTATGACTATCGCTACCGCTTAGTGATAAAGTAAAGCAATTACATGGCAATTGCATTTCATACAATAAAGCGACAACCATATGGCTCCTGCCAGTTGCCGATAACTGTGTTACAAAACATGATCATTTCATACAATAAAATTTAGCATCATGTCTTGACCATATCACATCACAACATGCCCTGCAAAAACAAGTTAGACGTCCTCTACTTTGTTGTTGCAAGTTTTACGTGGCTGCTACGGGCTGAGCAAGAACCGTTCTTACCTACGCATCAAAAACCACAACGCGGTATAGTGATTGCTTTTTGATCTTCAGAAAGAACCCTGTTCATTGAATCCGATTCAACTAAAGCTGGAGAAACAGACACCCACTAGCCACCTATGTGCGAAGCACGTCAGTAGAACCAGTCTCGCGTAAGCATACGCGTAATGTCGGTCTGGGCCGCTTCATCCAACAATGTCGCTGAATCAAGAATCAACTAGTGACGGCAAGCAATATGTATATACCCACGCCCACAACTCCTTTGTGTTCTACTCGTGCATATAACATCTACACATAAACCTGTCTCGGATGCCACTGTTGGGGAACGCAGTAATTTCAAAAAAATTCCTAAGCACACGGAAGATCATGGTGATGCATAGCAATGAGAGGGGAGAGTATCGTCTACGTACCCTCGTAGACCGTAAGTGGAAGCGTTTTATCAAAGCGGATGATGTAGTCGTATATGAGGGAGTCCTGGATTAGGGGGTCTCCGGACAGCCGGATTATATCCTTTGGCCGGACTGTTGGACTATGAAGATACAAGATTGAAAACTTCGTCTCATGTCCGGATGGGACTCTACTTGGCGTGGAAGGCAAGTTAGGCAATACGGATATGTATATCTCCTCCTTTGTAACCGACCTTGTGTAAACCTAGCCCCCTCTGGTGTCTATATAAACCGGATGGTTTTAGTCTGTAGGACAACATACAATCATACCATAGGCTAGCTTCTAGGGTTTAGCCTCTCTGATCTCGTGGTAGATCTACTCTTGTACTACCCATATCATCAATCTTAATCAAGCAGGACGTAGGGTTTTACCTCCATCAAGAGGGCCCGAACCTGGGTAAAAAATCATGTCCCCTGCCTCCTGTTACCATCCGCCTTAGACGCACAGTTCGGGACCCCCTACCCGAGATCCGCCGGTTTTGACACCGACATTGGTGCTTTCATTGAGAGTTCCTCTGTGTCGTCGTCGGTAGGCTTGATGGCTCCTTCTATCATCGATAGCGATGTAGTCCAGGGTGAGACTTTTCTCCCCGGACAGATCTTTGTGTTCGGTGGCTTCACACTGCGGGCCAACTCGCTTGGCCATCTGGAGCAGATCGAAAGTTACGCCCCTGGCCACCAGGTCAGATTTGGAAGCTTAAACTACACGGCCGATATCCGCAGAGACTTGATCTTCGACATATTCGAGCCTCTGCCTTGTGCGCCACGCGGTCATGATGAGTATGATTTAGCTCTACCATCAGACAGTGTTCAAGAGATCGCACCGGCAGCCGCTCCGACCCTCAATTCGGAGCCAGTTGTGTCGTCCATGGACGGGTGGATGGACCCCGCCACGGAGGCCTTACCCTCAGCGGCGATCGAGCCGAACATTGACCTTACCCTGCACGAGAGCCGTGTTGTCAAACTGCCGGATCCTTCTCCGGCCACGGACCCCGAACCGCCTGTGCCCGTTCCTAGCGAATCCGATTGGGCGCCGATCATGGAGTTTACCTCCGCAGATATTTTTCAGCACTCGCCCTTTGGCGACATACTGAGCTCATTAAGGTCTCTCTCCTTGTCAGGGGGATCCTGGCCGAACTATGTCCGGCAGGATTGGGATGCGGATGACAAAGAAATTCGCTGCCCACCCACCACCCACTTAGTAGCCACTGTCGATGACTTAACCGACATGCTCGACTTCGACTCCGAAGACAATGGCGGTATGGACGACGATGCGGGAGACGAAGAGGAACCACTGCCCACAGGGCACTGGACAGCCACCTCATCATATGATATATACATGGTGGACACACCCAAAGAAGGCAATGGCGACGAGACAGCGGAGGATGACCCCTCCAAGAAGCAACCCAAGCACCGACGTTAGCGGCGCCGCTCTAAGTCCTGCCAAAGCAAAAGTGGTGATACCGACACAGGAGATAATAACACTCCAGATAGTGCCGAAGACAACAACAATCCCCTCCAGCAAGATCTAGGACAGGAGGATGGAGAAGCCAGACCTCATGAGAGAGCGGCAGATAGAGAGAAATAGGATAATGATTACATACCTCCCTCGGAAGATGAGGCAAGCCTCGGCGATGACGAATTCGTCGTGCCAGAGGATCCCGTCAAACAAGAGCGCTTCAAGCGCCGGCTTATAGACACGGTAAATAGCCTTAAGGAAAAGCAGCAACAGCTTCAAGCTGATCAAGATCTGCTAGCTGACAGATGGACTGAAGTCCTCGCGGCCGAGGAATATAAACTCGAGCGCCCCTCCAAGAGTTACCCAAAATGCAGGTTGCTACCCCAACTGGAGGAAGAAGCGTATGACGCAGCTGATCGGCCACCTCGTGGCCGCGATAGAGAGGCATTCCAGCCAAAAACTCAGCATGCACCCCGACGCCATTCAAATAAAAAGGCATGGGGAAATACGCCAGACCTGCGAGACGTATTGGAGGACAAAGAAAAACATGCAAGATCGATCTACGGATCATGAGGGCGCGCCACTAGGCAAGACGATAAACGTCACACCGGATACAGTAAAAGTAAGTCCGGCCGGGCCGACCACAGCGGACACGACTCATTCCAGCTGCGTCGCGACATTGCCCAGTACAGAGGTGCCACACACCCCCTATGCTTCACAGACGAAGTAATGGATCATCAAATCCCAGAGGGTTTCAAACCCGTAAATATTGAATCATACGACGGCACAAGAGATCCTGCGGTATGGATCGAGAATTTCCTCCTCCACATCCACATGGCCCATGGTGATGACTTACATGCCATCAAATACCTCCCACTAAAGCTCAAAGGACCAGCGCGGCATTGGCTTAACAGCTTGCCAGCAGAGTCCATTAGCTGTTGGGAAGATCTGGAGGCCGCATTCCTCGACAACTTTCAGGGCACTTATGTGCGACCACCAGATGACGATGACTTGAGCCACATAATTCAGCAGTCAGAAGAATCGGCCAGGCAATTCTGGACTCGGTTCCTAACAAATAAAAATCAAATCATCGACTGTCTGGATGCAGAGGCCTTAGCAGCTTTTAAACACAACATCCGCGACGAGTGGCTAGCCCGACACCTTGGTCAGGAAAAGCCGAAATCCATGGCAGCCCTCACGATACTCATGACCCGCTTTTGTGCGGGAGAAGACAGCTGGCTGGCTCGCAGTAATAACATATCAAAGAACCATGGTACTTCGGACACCATGGACGGCAATAGCAGGTCACGTCGCAACAAACATAAGCGCCGCATTAACAGCGACAATACCGAGGATACGACAGTCAATGCCGGATTCAAAGGCTCTAAACCCGGTCAGCGGAAAAAGCCATTTAAAAGAAGCACTCCGGGCCCGTCCAGTTTGGACCGCATACTCGATCGCTCGTGTCGAATACACGGCACCCCCGACAAGCCAGCCAACCACACCAATAGGGATTGTTGGGTATTCAAGCAGGCCGACAAGTTAATTGCCGAAAACAAAGATAAGGGGCCACATAGCGATGACGAGGAGGAGCCCCGGCAGCCGAATACCGGAGGACAGAAGAGGTTCCCCCCACAAGTGCGGACGATGAACATGATATACGCAATCCACATCCCCAAGAGGGAGCGGAAGCGTGCGCTCAGGGACGTATATGCGTTGGAGCCAGTCGCCCCAAAGTTCAACCCATGGTCCTCCTGTCCGATCACCTTCGATCGCAGGGACCATCCCACTAGTATCCATCATGGCGGATTCGCCGCACTGGTCCTAGACCCAATCATCGACAGATTTCACCTCACTCGAGTCCTTATGGATGGCGGCAGCAGCCTGAACTTGCTTTACCAGGACACAGTGCGCGAAATGGGTATAGTCCCCTCAAGGATCAAACCCACAAAAATGAACTTTAAAGGCGTCATTCCAGGTGTAGAGGCCCATTGCACAGGCTCAATTACACTAGAAGTGGTCTTCGGATCCCTGGATAACTTCCGAAGCGAAGAATTAATCTTCGATAAAGTCCCGTTCCGCAGTGGCTATCATGCACTGCTCGGGCGAACCGCATTATGCATACCTCAAGCTCAAGATGCCAGGACCTCGGGGGGTCATCACAGTTAATGGAAACACAGAGCACTCTCTCTGCACGGAGGAGCACACTGCGGCCCTCGCAGCAGAAGCGCAAAGCAGCCTCTCAAGGCAATCCACCAGTTCAGCGTTTCAAGACCCGGACACCTTCAAGCGTGCCCGGAGTAATCGGAAACTAGACCGCCCGGCACGATCTGAGCTCGCTTAGCAATGCGGCCCCCACCTCGGCCCAAGCCAAACGGCCAAATTCATGCCACGCGTACATAATTACGCATTAAAAATACCATGGGCACAGGCGGGGAGGGGGGGCACAACTACGGCACGCCCCAATACGTGGCTTAAACCGCACCAGGGGCTTCCCGCTTTGTTATTTTTCTCTTTCAGGACTTTAATCTCTGGAAACCCTGTCCGGCAGCATGATTGCCGAACACATGATGCAGCAACCAAGGAGGCAGAAAGCTACGTCACACCACGGAACTCCCAGGTGGATTACGATGACGAGTGAAATATTTGCTTTAATACTATTCCCCAGCTTGCCCTTGGAAGGGACATAGTCCTTCTTTTTGCTTATCGCACTATCTGTATCATTCTGCTTTAACGCACCTTTTTGAATAAACAATGCATAACATTACGACTATTATTGCATTCTTGTTATATATATATATATATATATATATATATATATGTTCATTAATGACGCCTTGCAACCGTACACTTTGGTACGGCCAATACACCAGGGGCTTAAGTACCCCACATTATGGTGTGAGAAGTCCGAACACTTTCACAAGTGTGGCACCCCGAACTTATAGCATTATATGCATCAGCTCCGAATCATGTCTTTGGTCAATAGTTGGGTTTGCCCGGCTCCTATGTTTTGGTACCTTATGTTCCGCTCTATCGGCTAAGGTAGCACTAGGAGAACTACTGTGATTGTGCCCCGGTTCGGCTGGGCTAAGCACCTCAGTAGAGAAAGCTAAAACTGACTGTCATGATAAGGAGAGAGACTGGTCGCTGTTTGGCGAGGTTTCGAGTCCCTAAAGACTTATGCCGCTTAGGGCGAGGAGCCGGTCCTTTTTGGCTTAAAGGCGTGTATCGCGCCCCGAATTCGGCCTTCCAAATACCAGGGGCTTCGCCGAAATTTAAAATTATAGAATTCTATGGCTAAGTGAGAGTGATAAAGCATTATTAGTTCGGTTGCCTTGTTCGCTGTGTTGAGCACCTCCCTCGAAGGACCCAAAAATGGGAACAAGAGTGCTTAGGTTTATCCCGAACACCCCAGCACTTGCAGCATGGGGGCAGAAGCCGAGGACTAGCCATCTCTCAGATTGGATAAACAACCAAACATAAGGTAATATTTTAAATTCAAACAAGCGTTGCATAGCGCATATGAAACAAGTTTTCATCATACAGGATCACACGAGCAGGTTTACTCAAATATTACATCCTTTGAACATTCGTCCGCTACAAGACGGGCACCCTTCAGGACACCCTCGTAATAAATTTCGGGGGTGCAATGCTCCTTGCCCTGCAGCGGTCCTTCCCTGATCAGCTTCACGGCGTCTAGCTTGGCCCATTGCAGCTTCACACGGGCGAAAGCCCGGCGTGCACCTTCAATGCAGACGGACCGCTTGACGACTTCCAGCCGTGGGAAGGCATCCACAAGCCGCCTCACTAGGCCGAAGTAACTATTCGGAAGGGCGTCACCAGGCCACAGCCAGACTATAAAGCCCTTCATGGCATGTTCGGCCGCCTTGTGTAGCTCGACCAGCTGCTTCAGCTGGTCGCTCATAGGCATCGGGTGTTCGGTCCCAGTATACTGAGACCAGAATAGCTTCTCCGTTGAGCTTCCCTCCTCGGCCTGGTAAAACTGTGCGGCATCCGACACGCTGCGGGGCAAATCTGCGAATGCTCCTGGAGAGCTCTGGATTCGGGTAAGTAATAGGTAATTTACTCTCACATGCTTGCTTTGCATATAGAATGCCTTACCCGCCGCTATTTTCTTCATCACGTCAATCTCCTGGAGGGCCTTTTGGGCTTCGGCCTTGGCACTCTTCGCGCTCTCGAGGGCCGCAGCAAGCTCAGACTCTCGCGTCTTCGAGTCAAGCTCCAACGCCTCGTGCTTCGTCACGAGAGCCTGGAGCTCTTGCTGCACCTCGCCCACCCGAGCCTCTTGCCTTTCCCGCTCGGTGCGCTCCTTGGCCGCTTTATCTTCGGCCTCGGACAGTGCTTGCTTTAGGGTCGCCACTTCGGTCGTGGCCGTGGCAAATTCATGATGATCCTGTCATTTTGCAATCGCATTCTTTTTATACATATCCATAGATTAGGTACTACTTACCTTTGTTCTCCTCGAGCTGCCTCTTGGCAAGGCCGAGCTCGTCCTTGGACCCTTTAAGGTCTTGCTTCAGTGCGGGGACCTCCGCAGTCAGTGCGGCAGATGCCAGCAGTGAAGCCTGCATACGCATATTGACATACTTATATTAGACTCCTGCGATATTGTTTGATCCTCTGTTCGGCTTTTCTTTGTGAGCACCGAACAGAGCATCAGGGGCTACTGTCTATGTAGTAATATTTTTCCTATATTTTGAACACTTACCTCAAAGCCTATTAGAAGGCTGGCATAGGCTTTAGTCAATCCGCTCTTGGCGGACTGAACCTTCTGGACCACCGCACTCATAATAGTACGGTGCTCCTCGTCGATGGAAGCGCTGCGAAGCGCTCCCAGCAGATTGTCCGGCGCCTCTGGATTGACAGAGGTCACCGGCACATGCATCTTGCCCCTCTTGGAAGGAGGCCGCCTGCCCGAGTCCGGTACCACTGGAGGTTCCGGCGCGGTGTTCGGCTGAGGGCCGAACTCGGAGCCCTCAGGGGCCTTGTTCTCTCTGCTCCCAGAGTCCGGAAGGTCACCTTGAGGTGCCTCCTAGACTGTCTCCCCTCGACCCGATGCCTCTTGAGACAATACCTCGGCGTCGTCCGCAGGGCAAGGGGAGGTGGCGGTCGGAAGTGGATCGCTATCCATATCCGACGAGCCCAGGGAGCCGTCCGACGATACATCGATACGGGCTAGTGGCGGCCTGCATAATCATATTTGACATTAGGAGAAGCAGTGCGACAAAGGAATGCTATGAGTTACTCTGGTATCTGAATACTTACGACTTCGCCAGGGGCTTGGCCCTGAGCAGCCACTCGTCTTTGCCTTCGGCGGCGGTGGTGGAACTGTCCGGAAGGAGAGTCCTTCCCTTCTTGGACCCTTCGGCCTCCCCAGTTGGGGCGTCCTTCCTTTTCTTGTCTCCCCCAACTGAAGGGGGAGCATCTTCTTCTTCCTCCTCGTCTTCAGGGAAGGAGTGTGTCGCAGAGTTATCGGACGATGAGTCCGATGACGCTTGGCGTCGGGAACTCTTTCGGGTCCCCTTGGCCTTCTTGGTCTTCTCCGGCACCTTGTAAGGAGCCGGAGTCAGCATCTTCGTTAGGAGAGCGTCTGCTGGCCCTTCGGGCAAAGGAGCCGGACAGTCGATCTGTCCGGCCGTTTCCTACCAGTCCTATCAAAAGGTACGGGAGCTTAGATCCCGCATAGAGTCAAACTATGAAAAACAAGTATCCTGTAAGAGGTAAAACAGCTTACCGCGATCCTCGGTAGTGGGAGGGGGAACCTCGGCGCCCTTGAATAGCACCTTCCAGGCATCCTCGTGCGTTGTATCGAAGAGCCTGTTCAGAGTTTGGTGCTGGGCCGGGTCGAACTCCCACAAGTTGAAAGCCCGTTGTTGACACGGGAGGATCCGGCGGATGAGCATGACCTGGACTATGTTGACGAGTTTGAGCTTCTTGTTCACCATGTTTTGGATACATGTTTGGAGTCCGGTCAGCTCTCCCGAACTACCCCAGGACAGGCCCTTCTCTTGCCAAGAGGTGAGCCGAGTGGGGATGCCAGATCGGAACTCGAGGGCCGCTGCCCATGCAGGGTCACGCGGCTCGGTGATGTAGAACCACCCCGATTGCCACCCCTTTATGGTCTCCACGAAGGAGCCCTCGAGCCATGTGACGTTGGGCATGTTGTCCACCATGGCGCCTCCGCACTCCGCCTGGCGGCCGTTCACAACCTTCGGCTTGACATTGAAGGTCTTCAGCCATAAGTCAAAGTGGGGCTTGATGCGGAGGAAGGCCTCGCACATGACGATAAACATGAAGATGTTGAGGATGAAGTTCGGGGCCAGATCGTGGAAATCCAGGCCGTAGTAAACATGAGCCCCCGGACGAATGGGTGGAGAGGGAATCCCAGTCCGCGGAGGAAATGGGTAAGGAACACTACCCTCTCATGGGGCCTGGGGGTGGGGATGAGTTGCCCCTCATCTGGGAGCCGATGCGCGATGTCGTTGGGCAGGTATCCGGCTCTCCTCAGCTTCTTGATGTGTCCCTCCGTGACGGAGGAGACCATCCACCTGCCTCCCGCTCCGGACATGGTTGGAGAAGGTTGAGGTGGGAAATGCGGACTTGGGCGCTGGAGCTCGAGTGTGCGAAAATGGATGAGCAAAGGAGGAGGAAGGCGTGGATGAAAAGGTGAATCCTTATCCCTTTATATGGGCGGCCGAAACTATGCGCCCCCACTAGCCTGGTAAAACTCGCTTATCCCCCAAGCGTCGTAATTGATGGCGCGGTTGGGTTACCCACGCCCGTATTGATGAGAATCCCGTGATAAGGGACACGATCTCTGCTTTGACAAGACGTGTCAAAAAACTGCCTCGCGTTATGTGTGGGGCTAGTTAAAGGATACGGTTTGAATAATCACCGGGCCATGGCATAATGTCGTGTTGCCAAAACAAGTCAGCAAATTGGATTTGTGGAAATATTATTCTCTCTACGGTGGTATGTGGAACTTATTTTGCAGGGTCAGACACTATTCTTGTATTCAAATTCTTCCGTGGTGTATTCAGAGGAGGAACCTGCCTTGCAATGCCGAAGACAATACTGCGCGCCAGACTCATCGTCATTGAAAGCCTGGTTCAGGGGCTACTGAGGGAGTCCTGGATTAGGGGGTCTCCGGACAGCCGGATTATATCCTTTGGCCGGACTGTTGGACTATGAAGATACAAGATTGAAGACTTCGTCTCGTGTCCGGATGGGACTCTACTTGGCGTGGAAGGCAAGCTAGGAAATACGGGTATGTATATCTCCTCCTTTGTAACCGACCTTGTGTAACCCTAGCCCCCTCCGGTGTCTATATAAACCGAAGGGTTTTAGTCCGTAGGACAACATATAATCATACCATAGGCTAGCTTCTAGGGTTTAGCCTCTCTGATCTCGTGGTAGATCTACTCTTGTACTACCCATATCATCAATGTTAATCAAGCAGGACGTAGGGTTTTACCTTCATCAAGAGGGCCCGAACCTGGGTAAAACATCGTGTCCCCTGCCTCCTGTTACCATCCGCCTTAGACGCACAGTTCGGGACCCCCTACCCGAGATCCGCCGGTTTTGACACCGACAATACACCTTCACGATCCATCCCGATCAAGTACCGAACATACGGCACCTCCACGTTCAACACACGTTCAACTCGATGACGTCCTCGCCTTCTTGATCCAGTAAGACGGGCGAAGTAGTAGATGAGTTCTGGCAGCACGATGGCGTGGTGATGGTGTTGGTGAAGAACAATCTTCACACGGCTTCGCCTAAGCACTATGAAAACTATGATGGAGGATAAACTAGAGGGGGCGGGGTTGCCGGCACACGGCTTCGTGTTTCTTGATGTCTCTTGGGTGCTAGCCCTACCCCTCTATTTATATGTTGAGCCTTGGGGTCGAAACTTGGAGTAAAAGCCTACACAAAGTCGGTTTCACCCGAAAGGCAAGAGTCCTTCTCGAACTCCAGGACCAGATGCCAGGGTTCCCGGCATCTGGCCCCTGGACTCCGCAAAACTTCCTTTTGATCTTTCCAAAAACCTTGCGGGCTTTCCGCTTTGGCCCAAATAAAGTGTTCTCGTACCCAAACATTTCGGGATACATCCGAAACCCTTTCTGGTGAATTCTGGAACTCTTCCAGAGACCAAACACTATTATCCCATATATCAATCTTTATATTCGGACCATTCCGAAGTTCCTCGTCATGTCCGTGATCTCATCCCGAACTCCGAACAACATTCGGTCATCAACATACATAACTCATATAGCACTATACCGTCAAGGAACGTTAAGCGTGCGGACCCTACTGGTTCGAGAACTATGTAGACATGACTGAGACACCTCTCTGGTCAATAACCAATAGCGGAACCTAGATGCCCATATTGGCTCCTACATATTCTACGAAGATCTTTATCGGTCGAACCTCATAACAACATACATTGTTCCCTTTGTCATCGGTATGTTAGTTGCCCGAGATTCGATCGTCGATATCTCAATACCTAGTTCAATCTAGTTACCGGCAAGTCTCTTTACTCGTTCTGTAATGCTACATCCCGTAACTAACTCATTAGCTACATTGCTTGCAAGGCTTATTGTGATGTACATTACCAAGAGGGTCCAGAGATACCTCTCCGACAATCGGAGTGACAAATCCTAATCTTGATCCATGCCAACTCAACAAACACCATCCGAGACACCTATAGAGCACCTTTATAATCACCCAATTATGTTGTGACGTTTGGTAGCACACAAAGTGCTCCTCCGGTATTCGGGAGTTGCATGATCTCATAGTCATAGGAACATGTATAGTTATGGAGAAAGCAATAGCAACAAACTAAACGATCATCGTGCTAAGCTAACGGATGGGTCAAGTCAATCTCACATCATTCTCTAATGATGTGATCCCGTTAATCAAATGACAACTCATGTCTATGGTTAGGAAACATAACCATCATTGATTCAACGAGCTAGTCAAGTAGAGGCAAACTAGTGACACTCTGTTTGTCTATGTATTCACACATGTACTAAGTTTCCGGTTAATACAATTATAGCATGAATAATAAACATTTATCATGATATAAGGAAATATAAATAACAACTTTATTATTGCCTCTAGGGCATATTTCCTTCATTGAAATCTTGTAAGATTCCATGGTACATGACGTCTCATTCTCGCATTTTTGTATTTCTATGTTTTCAAATTCTTGCAAACGAGATTGGATTTTTTTACAGAACCTCGTCATAGGACGGGGAGCTACCGCGATGCATTACAGAAGAAGGGCATGTAAGCGTTCTCTCTCTTTCTCTCTGATGTAACTTAATTTTTCAGTGAACAGTGAACTAGATTTTTAGTTTAGTTTTGTAACTGTTGTATTAATAATTTTGAAATAGTTGGATAATCAGAATGAGTAGTAGGTGCTAGGATATTTTAGCCATGAAAAATGCCAGCTTGGTCATGAGAATGAAATTCAAATGTAAGAACTAAAATATGTCATTTATCCCATATCTAGTTAAGAATGCGGTCATCATATAGGCAAACTAAAAGTTCAAAGCACACTATAATCCAGTTTTAGAATTTTTACTTTCATCATGGAAGTGTGGAGTACTATAACATCTAGTCCCTCCATATACTAATAAAAGGCCACTTTATTTTTTTTGACTAACTTTAACCATCAATTTTATCAATAAAATGTGAGTTATATGTCAAAAAAAGTATGTCATTTAATGCACATTTCAATCAATTTTTGATAATATAATTTTGATGACATATAACCCATATTTTGTTGACCAAAAGTATAAGTCAAAGTTTGGCACGGAAAACAAAAGTGGCCTTGTATTAGCGGATGGAGGATACCTAGTGTGGAGCATGCTACTTTTTAACAAATCGTTTGATTCAATACAAACACAAAAAATATGATTCTTTGACAAACAAAATGTTTGCTACGGAGATCGTACACAATACCTATTTATATTTATAGGATCCCGATAAGTGCCACACGTGTGGCACGAACACATGGCAACTTCGAACGTCTTTATGGCAAGTTTAGTGATGCGAGGATGCCAACTTTAGTTGTCAAACATGGAACTTTTTTTTTCGGATGGTAAGTTTCAGTTTTTTAGATGGCAACTTTAGTTATAAAAAAGGTTAGGACTGGAGCGCTTCGTGTCACGCGTGTGTCACTTATCATTTGGGTATTTATAAATGAAGGTTAAGTTTCGTACTAGTAAGAGCTTCTTTGATTAAAATATTTTATAAAAACTCGAAGGATTGACATCCTTAAAAAAATATGCCACGCACTTGATTTGTACGAGTTAATCTCATGAGAATTTCTCCTAAGGATTCATTTGCAAATTTTTGCATGGACTCTGATCTCTTGGAAAAACTATTTGTGTTTTCATGCGATGCACTTTTTTTTTCCGAAAAGGATCCGAGTTTATTATAAAAGTTCATGAGAAGTACAAGCACCTCGAACATAATAGAAATTGCATCGAGTTCCCTATACCACCGAACATGATATAAATTTTGTTTTTCATGTGATGCAAATTGAACAAATGAAAATCCTACACAAGGCACATATAACACATGGCTTTGCAATATCTTGAAATTCATAGTACAAATTAAAGAGGTCCTAAATAGATAGGCTAAGTTATCATAACACGTCATCTTCTTACAAAAAAAAGGGAGGAACCGACCGGGTGCACCACGCTGATTATAGTAGTTCCGAGAAACAAATTTCCGTGGCTGTAAATATTGCAGCAGGAGAAGAGAGACACGAGCTCTCCCTCCGGAGGCCACGAGCCTCCCCCTCTGTTCGTCGTCCCCTCTCCAACGCCCGCGCGCCCGCCAACACCATTCCCCGCTCCGATTCCTCCGAATTTCCGGCTCCCCATGGCTTCCCCAGGTATTCATTCGCTCATTCCATTCGAATTCGTGGGCTTACGCGGAGAATTTTTGTTACTCTACCTCGTTTGTCTTCGGAAGAGATCAGCCGTATTCGTTGTTCAGTACGACGTGTCGGATTCCCCCTCCTCCTCCGCGCGCGGGAGGCCGCCGCAATCACGAGCGCCGGCGCCTCGGGGCCAGGAAGAGGCCCTGACATTGGCCCAGCCCCTCTCCTCCTATACCCGAGCGAATCCGCCTCTTCCCTCTCACCCCAGTGCCCCTAGGCAACCCACCATTAGATTCGGTATGTGATAGTATCTGTGAAGCGCTGCTGCCCCTCGGCGCTAAACTTGCCGAGCTGGGCGTGCACCCGACAAATTCGTTTAGGGTTGCTTAGGTTGGAGGATTGGGTTTCTGTGCTGTTGATCCTGTGTGTCTAATGGCTGGAGGTTTCTTTATTTTTGTTGCAGAATTTTGGATAAGTCATCACTTTGGAAAATTTGTGTGATACATCGTTTTCTTCTCATGCAGATATCTCCTTTGATATTCGCCCAGAGTTTAACTCATTTGATCATCTAAGAAGCACGGGATATATTTCAACAGATAGACCATGGTTGAGTAAGTACAACATTAAGTGGTTGCTTGGCCCTACTCTCATTTGCATTGGTCAATGACATGGCCATTAGCTTTAGCATAATGGAAGATTTACGAGCTTTCTGTGTTCTGCTGTTGATTTTGTTCACAGAACTATATGGAATAAGAGTTCCACCCGTGTCACCGTTCAACAGTTTGAGCAGTACGCCCGATCTGGCACTCATTCACCAGTGCTTACCTGATGAACTGCTTATCGAGGTGATGATTACCTATTTGTATGGGCTAAATGACACCATTTATTATCCTTTTGAATTTTGATGCATGCAGTTTAAATATTTTGCTAAATCATTAACTGGGTTTTAATTGTGTACCGCACCTGTTCTCAAATAGGTATTGTTTGAAAATGTGTGCGGTCGACCTTTTAAAATTCAGACCACTAAGATAAGCATAACTGTTAGATTTGTAACATGGTAATGATATAAATGGATTTGGCATCAAAAGTACCTGTACTGTTTTTCTTTTTGCTAAGATATACTTAGAAAAAGTACCAGTCAAATGATTTTATTCAAGACCATGTCAATTTTCGAAATAAGTACAAAAGAAAGGTAAGTATATCCTGGGCATCGAGAAAGTACCTGTACTGTCTTTTCTCTTGAGTGAATATTACTTTACAAGTCAGCATATCACAACATATTGGCATGAACACAATTTAATATCATTTGGTGCCTCATTCCATCATGACATCAGTGCGAGATTATTTTTGATAATATTAGATCACAGTAGTTAATCCATATTGCTTCGCTTATGAGCTTTGTGGCAAGATTATGGTAATCAATGTCATAATGCTTTGCTTAACTATTTTGTGGCAATATTCTCAACAGATATTTGGGAGAATGAGCCCATATACTTTAGGGAGGGCTGCTTGTGTCTGCCGCAAGTGGAAATATACTACACGCAATCCTACTTTTTGGCGGAACGCTTGCCTGAAAACCTGGCAGGTTACTATGCATATATATTTTTAGTATTTGGTTTTCACACTCGTCGTGTTTCTCAAACACCTGACTTTTTTATATAAAGAGGAATGGAATAGAGGCAAACTTCAGGATGGTGCAGTCGTTATATGATTCTTCCTGGAGAAAAATGTGGGTGCAGAGACCAAGAATCCGAATTGATGGTAAATATCAAGTAGCAGTTCTGCATTCGATTATATGATATGGTGCATTGTAGAATCACATTGATTTGAACAGGAAAATTGCTTTGAAGGTTAATATCGTTGTTTTTTTAATCTGTTCAACCTGACCAGATGTGGCCTAGGAAATTCCAATTATTTCTTATTTCAGTAACTTGGGTCACCATGAAAACCAAGTAGGATTTGTGGAAGTTCTTTCTAGATCTTTGTGTGTCAGTTATTGTGCAATAAATAGGAAATTTTTATAAAGTGCTATTTAGATTCAGAGCATGGTAGGAGCTAGGGTTCTACCGGGTCTACGCCGGAGGTTGTAGGGGAAAGAGGGAGTTGGACGTGGACGAGCACGCGGCTGCCGGCGGCTGGGCGCCGTCGTGCGCGTGGGAGGAGGCGGCGGCGGTGATAGGAGGCGGCTAGGGTTTAGGGTTTCCGGCTCCTCTGGGAGCCCGGCAATAGAATTGTCTTATTGCTTAATCTCCAAAAGAGTCTTACATCTTGTTTAATAACCACGATGCTAATAAAAAAAAGATAACTTGTGGGCTAAGCCCCTAACTAAACCTGCCCAGTGGGCCTCCTGCGGGTATAAGTTACCCCGGTCATAACATCTCTCCTCGCCTGCGCAAACAACTCGTCCTCAAGCTGGAAGTCTGGGTAGTGTTGGCGGAACTCGTCGCGCTGCTCCCAAGTAGCCTCCTCCTCTAGAAGGCCAGCCCACTGGATCAACAAGTACCACACCCCGCGACGTAGCTGGGCCTGCAACACCTTCTTTGGTCCTGGAAGGAGGCGCCCGTCGGAGGTCGGAGGAAGCGCGGGGGTGGTCGCCGGTGGCTCCGCACGGAAGGGCTTCAACAGCCCCACATGGAAGACGTCGTGGATGCGAGCACCGGCCGGAAGCTGAAGGCGGTAGGCCACCTTCCCGATGCGCTCCAAGACAGCAAAGGGCCCGGCGTAGCGAGGGCCCAGCTTGCGCTTCGCGCGTGGGTCCAGGGACTGCGTAGAGAGGTGAAGAAGACGCAGCCACACCCAATCGCCCACCGTGAACTCTGCCTCGCGATGGTGGCCGTCGTAGTAGTGCTTGGCCAGCTGCTAGGCCTGAATGAGGCGTTGCCGTACCTTCGCAAGCATCTCGTCGCGGTTGAGAAGATCGCCCGCCGCCTCCGTCCGAGCCGTCGCCGGGTCAACCGGCAGGATGGGCGGGGGCGGTCGGCCGTAGACCACCTCGAATGGCGTGGCGCGCAGGGCGGAGTGATAGGAGGTGTTGTAGCAGTACTCCGCCCACGTGAGCCAATCCACCCAAGCACGAGGATGATCACCTGTGACACAACGCAAATACATGGCAATCACCTTGTTGACGACCTCGGATTGGCCGTCCGTCTGAGGGTGGAAGGCCGTGCTCAGGTGGAGCTTCACGCCCGCCATCCGAAAGAGATCGCGCCAGACATGCCTCGTGAACATCGGGTCCCGATCGCTGACGATCGAAGAGGGAAACCCGTGGAGGCGGACGATGCCGTCGAAGAAGGCACGGGCCACGGACCCGGCAGTGTAGGGATGGCCGAGCGCGATGAAGTGAGCATGCTTGGAGAAGCGGTCGACCACCCTGAGGATGACGGACTTGCCGCCCACCTTGGGAAGGCCCTCGATGAAGTCCATGGAGATATCAGCCCAGACCTAAGACGACACCTCCAAGGGCTGTAGCAGACCAGCCGGCCGTAGTGTCTCCGTCTTGTTGCGCTCGCACGTCACACAAGACCGCACCCAGTCCCGGACCAGGGCCCGATCACCGGGGATATAGAAGTCGGCGCGGAGACGATGGAGGGTTTTCTGCACACCCTCGTGGCCGGCCGAGTGGGCCAGCAGCAGAACTTGGTGACGGAGGTCGTCGTGCTCTGGCACGAAGATACGGTGCCCATGCAGGAGCAAGCCATCTGCGAGGCGCCACGGCTCCTCCAGGTCGCCCGCAGCAAGCCGCTGCTGAAGGAGCAGGGCGTCCGGCGCGGCCGCGGTGGCCCGACAGATGTCGGTGAGGAGGGCGAAAGAGGGCCCTGAGCGGATGCAGAGCGCCGTCCCCTCAGAGTCGTCGACGGCGGCGTCGTGGTCGGCGTCGCGGCGAGACAGGGCGTCGGCCACGGTGTTAAGGCGACCCGGACAATACTCGACGCTGAAGTCGAAGCCAAAGAGCTTGCTGATCCACTGACGCTGCGGCACGGTAGACAACCTCTGGTCCAATAAGAACTTGAGGTTGTAGTGATCCGTGCGAATCTAGAACGACCGACCCCAAAGATAGGGCCGCCAATGGCGCATCGCCTGCACCAAGCCAATGAGTTGTCGTGAGCTTAAGATGGCGCACGGCGAAGGGCATGCTGAAGAATGCGAGAGGTCCATCGCCCTGATGAAGGACAACGCCGAACCCCACACCGGAGGCGTCGCAGTCCACGACGAACGGGCGGTCGAAGTCAGACATCTGAAGAACGGGACCCGTCGTGAGGGCCCTCTTAAGAGCCTCGAATGCCGCTGTCGCCTCCGCATCCCAGGCAAAGGCGTCGCGACGCAGCAGGCGCGTGAGCGGGGACGCGATGAGGCTGAACTCCCGGATGAACTTCTGATAGTACCCCACGAGGCCCAGGAAGCCACGAAGAGCCCGCGGTGAGTGCGGGGTTGGCCAGGCCGCGACAGCCGCCACCTTGTCGGCGTCCATAGCAACCCCCTCGGCCGAGATGACGTGGCCGAGGTAGGCGACTGAAGGCGTCCCGAACGAGCACTTCGAGCGCTTAAGATGAAGATGGTGCGCTTGAAGCTCGTTGAAGACGATGGCGACGTGCTGAAGGTGCTCCGCCCACGAGGCACTGTAGATAAGAATATCATCAAAGAAAACGAGCACAAACCGACGCAAGTAGGGGCAGAGGACGTCGTTCATCAAAGCCTGGAAGGTCGCCGGGGCGTTGGAGAGGCCAAAAGGCATCACCAAGAACTCAAAGTGGCCATGATGAGTCTGAAACGCCGTCTTGGCGACATCATCCGGGTGCATCCGCACCTGGTGGTAGCCCGACCGGAGGTCGAGCTTGGTGAAGAAGCGCGCCCCATGTAGCTCGTCTAGGAGCTCGTCGACCACCGGAATAGGAAACTTGTCCTTGAGCGTCATGGCATTAAGGGCGCGGTAGTCGATGCAGAAGTGCCACGTTCCGTCCGACTTGCGGACGAGGAGGACCGGCGCTGAAAACGGCGACGTGGAGATCCGGATGATGCCCAAGGCGAGCATGAGCGCGCACTGCCGCTCCAGCTCGTCCTTCTGCAGCTGGGGTAGCGGTAGGGCTGCACTACAACCGGTGCCGTGCCCGGCAGGAGATGAATGTGGTGCTCCAGCTCGTCCTTCTACAGCTGGGGGTAGCGGTAGGGGTGCTGGCAGAAGGCCCTGAGGCTCGTCGAAGAGGTCGTCGTGTTGCTGCAGGAGGTGATCCAACAATGGGTGCTCGGGCTCGGTGGCGATCGCGGCCAGCTGAAGTTTTGGCATCGCTGGTGAGGCGCCCCCAATGTCCTCCCACTGGACGCGGCGGCCTAGACGCCAGAAGGTCATCGTCAGGGCGTCGAAGTCCCAGAGGATGGGACCGAGAGTCCGCAAGAAGTCGACGCCAAGGATGAAGTCGAAGCAGCCCAAGTCGATGCCGGCGCATGTGACGGTGAAGTGCTCGTCGCCGATGGTGATGGGCACGTTCCGCGCCAGCACATGGCATCGGAGGCGGTCGCCGTTAGCCACCGTGACCCGAAGTTGCTCCCCGCCCATCGACTAAAGTGCTAAGCGGCGCATGGTAGCCTCGGGCAGGAAGTTATGCGTGGAGCCCGTATCCAGGAGGGCCACCAGGCGCTCGCCGTGAATCGTCACCGGCAAAAGCATAGTTCGCTAATCGCGGATGCCGGCAAGCGCATGGAGCGAGACCACGAGCGCCGTCGCTGGAGCGGGCGTGGGGGCGGCCTCTGCAGCAACTGGTGGCGGCAACTCGCCGAGCCCGTCGGTGGGTGTGTCCTCCTCGACGTAGTCGGCCGTCTCCAAGTAGAAGAGGCGCGAGCAGACATGGCCCGACACGTAGGGCTCATCGCAGTTATAGCAAAGCCCCTGGCGACGTCGCTTGAGCTGCTTGGCCTGAGAGAGCCGACGGAAGGGCCGCGTCGCGGCCGGAGCAGTCGCCGCTGGAGCGGCCGGGGGCATCCGGCCCGGCACAGGTGCTGTCGGGGGCGGTCTGGCGGCCTGTCGGCCACCGTGAGTCTGTTTCGCCTACTGCAAGGCATGCGCGCGACGTTCGAAGGCGCGAGCGTAGTACATGACCGTCTGGAGGTCCTGGGGTCCCCGCAGCTCCACGTCCACGCGGATGTGATCCGAAAGACCGCCGAGGAAGAGCTCGGCTCGCTGCTGCGCCATCACACCCGGCGCGTGGCATGCCAGGGCCTGGAAACGGTCGGCGAAGTCCTGCACCGTGGAGGTGAAGGGAAGGCGGCCGAGCTCCGCCAGTCGGCTCCCGCAGATCGGCGGCCCGAAGCGAAGGAGGCATAGCTCGCGAAAACGCTCCCAAGGGGGCATGCCGCCCTCATCCTGCTCGAGGGCGTAATACCACGTCTGTGCGGCGCCCCGGAGATGATAAGAGGCGAGCCAGGTGCGGTCCGACGCAAGTGTGCGTTGCCCGCGGAAGAACTGCTCGCGCTGGTTGAGCCAGTTGAGGGGGTCCTCAGTACCGTCGTAGGTGGTGAAGTCGATCTTGGCGAATTGTGGCGGCGTCTAGGTATGACCACCATGGCCGAACGGCTCGGTGGTGCGGAGCAGCGAGGATGGTGGCGTGGTCGGTGGGGACCGGGGGTACCCCGTGGAACAGCGGGTCGGCGCGGCCCGTGTAGGGACCCGCGGAGCCGGACGGATCGCTGTACGGTAGGGTGGGCGTCGGCTGGTCCCTGGCTGTAGTGTAGACCGGCTGCAGCGATGACTCGGACAGCCAGGCCGGGAGCGGTGATGGCGACGGTGGGAAGCGGACCTGCTGGATCGGAACACCTCCCGGCGTGGTCGGAGCCGGCCCGGTGCTGGCGGCGGAGGGGCCTGCAGCGGCAGCGGCTGCTGCATGGGCGTGAGCGGCGCGGGGGGTGCCGCGAGGGCCGGCAACGGCCATTGCGGCCACTGCGGGGTGGTGGCGGGCGGCGGCTGCAGCTGCAGCTGGGGCTGTAGCGGCCCAACGAACGCCGCGGAAGCCGCCGCGTGCGGCGAGTACCACAGCAGGGCCGGCGGCGGCCCGCAGGGGCTGGCCAAGTACAGCCAGATCCCCTGGACTGCTGTGATGAGGTCGTGGAGGACCCCGGTGACGTCCTCCGGGGTGTAGATGGCGGCGGGCGGCGCGGTGGAGGGAGCCGGCATCTGGGCGGTGGGTGCGCCGGAGGTGGGGACCAGCGGCGTGGATGGAGAGGGCAGCGGCGCGGTGCTGAGCTAACTGATACCAAGGTGGTAGGAGCTGGGGTTCTACCAGGTCTAGGCCAGAGGTTGTAGGGGAAAGAGGGAGTTGGACGTGGACGAGCACGCGGCTGCCGGCGGCTGGGAGCCGTCGTGCGCGTGGGAGGAGGCGGCGGCGGTGACAGGAGGCGGCTAGGGTTTAGGGTTTCCGGCTCCTCGGGAGCCGGGCAATAGAATTGTCTTATTGCTTGATCTCCAAAAGAGTCTTACAGCTTGTTTATATAACCACGATGCTAATAAAAATAAGATAACTTGTGGGCTAAGCCCCTAACTAAACCTGCCCAGTGGGCCTCCTGCGGGTATAAGTTACCCCGGTCATAACAGAGCACTATATCTAACTCCTTTTTTTTCTTTACACACTTGAGCTGTGGGGCTTAATGACATAATTTCAAGTACAACATAGATATGTTAGTATGGCCTCTAGTGAGCATGCTATTAAAGGTATATTAGGTTGTTGATAGTGGTCAGTGCTCCCACTCTTCTTCATCATTTAGGTTATTACGTGTTAGTGTTGATTTCACTATGAACTTATCCTATTGCATAGATGGTTGCAGTTTCCTGGTAAATACTTCACCAAAGACCAGCTGAAAGGCGTTGCTTCAATTTCCTTAATGTCTTGTTATTTATGTGTTTGCTAGAGCATTTGTTATTCTAGCTGTGTTATCTTTGCATTGATGTTTGATACTTGCTGCTTCTCCAGGTCTTTATGTTAGTAGAAACACATATATTCATACTGGAATTACAGAATGGCAGTTCAAGAAAACTGTCAATGTGGTATGGTGTTACTCTCTGTTTATCTCAAGGAATTATTGTCTATTTTAAGACATTTTGCCTCTACATACTCTGTTCAGTAGGTTATATTATTGATATTTCCTATCGTTTCCAAGTTAGTTTCATTACTAATATTTTTCTTTTGACTTCAGGTTTGCTACTACCGTTACTTGAGATTTTTTCCAACCGGGAAGTTCCTGTACAAGGTTCCTATTTGAACCTTTTTTTTGGTGAACAATATGATCATTGTTTGTGAAACATCATTTGATGTTCTGCTTTCCTGCGATGAGCAGATTTCCCCACAGAAAGTTAAAGATGTTGTCAAGTGCATGCATCTCCGAGCATCAAAAGGCGATAGTGTGTTTAAAGGCGACTATACACTGTCAGGGGATGGCCAGGTGAAAAATTGAGGACTGTCTATCCATTCTTGGGCACTGTTCAGTGTCCATCACTTGCTAACATTAGCTTCTCTTTCTTGCATGCAGATAGAAATGGCACTCCTATATCCTGGACATCGGTACACACTTGTTAGGATGCGCCTTAGGTATTTTGACTTGAATTTCTCTATGGGTCTTTAGGTATTTTGACTTGAATTTCTTTATTGGTGTTGGTACTTACCGCCTTACCTAATTTTGCACTAACATTCTGCAGGGTTAGAGGCACTACAATTGGTGCAAATAACAGGTTGGATGTCTTAAAGATCCTAACCACTGGGGTGAATGGAACCGAACTGGGAAACTGGAAAGGCAACATACTTGAACTTGTTGAGGACTGGGAGGAGAACGAGACGCACGACCCAGACGTGCCTGCTGTTTCCCACAGCAGGGGTTTGACTCCCTTTGTGTTTGTTCCATTTGAGGAGGTATGCGATATGATCTACGACTAAGTGTGTATTATGTTATTCATTTGGCACTGGAGCGGCTAGCTGGACCTTGTGTGATCTGAATTTCTATGCCAGGCATAGTGAATATAACTAACTTAAGACTTGCATTTTTCAGGCTGATACTTCAGTGCTAAACCTGCCGGTGGAGAAGATGGATTACTTTGTCCCTGGGTGAGCAGCACCTCCTAAAGGCAACCACCACGACGGGTAATGGAGATGGTCGATAATCTCATCACAGGCTGATATTATGATGCGGATGGAGAGGACCGGCTTATTTCGTTCCATACCGTGTTCATGTTGGAACGATATGTACATACACAGTACTTGTCTTGTTTCCTTTTCGGGTTGAAGGCATGTTGTATTATACTATATGCTATGTATGTTGCTGGTATAAAGTGGGCCAGAAAATAAACACCATATCCAAACGGGTGGAGGCACCCTTGTGTAACAACCGAGTTATGTATAATTATGGTTATCATTCGCAGCATTCCACAATTCTCAAGTCTGGCAAATGATATCAGGGTGTCTCTACAAAGTTATGCATAATTACATGTATCCCTTGTAGTATTGCATAATTCTCGTGTGAATCTGAACACTATTTCGCCGCTGAATATATGTGTGTGTGTGGTTGTCCATCGAAAATATCATGAAACTTGGGCCTGAACCATGAAAGCATCCACCGAATATGTGTTTCCGGTCTACCGATGCTTGTACACGGATGAAAACGAAGACCTGTTTCGCGTTCCGCATCAATGTTCTACACGGATGAAAACGAAGACCTGTTTCGCGTTCCACATCGACTGCTCGATGCTTTTACATGAATGCCATGAATCTTAAGCTCAATAGTCGCAGCGATGTAGGGCTTACAAGGGGCGCGTCGCCATGGTTGATCAACCGGGCAACTGATTATTCAGTGATACACTAACATAGCAGCTGAGCACACCCACAGCTTTTGAGGTGAGCACACGATTTACTTGTTCTACTACATGCTACTGCTGGTGCTGCTGTGTTTGGGCTCGTCAGCCTTGTAGACAAGTTCGTTCCACGCCGGATTGCGAGGGAGGTACGTGTCCTGCAGTTCAGGGAACAGGCATCAGGGTCAGCAACAGCTGAAGAATAAAAATGTTGAGACGATTGCAGTTCCCAAGCAGTTCAACAACTTGTTTTGCGACGAGCTGAAGAACTATTAGCTCGAAAATGGAGATCTTCGAAAAGAATGTTCATGTAGACATAGCCAAGCTGCAGCTGAAGTTACGGCCCAGATAAAAATGCTGACCTGAAGAAGTTCAATCAAATCCCCTAAATCTTGAATCGCGAGTCTACGCGAGAACAGTCACAATCAGTATTTCTATTTAGCTTATCGCTACCGAGAAATCAATCACGACTCCGTTTTCATTTTCTGGGGCAGATATATCATTTAGCGCTGACCACCGAGAAACTCACGGAGCAAGAGTTGATTTGGTCTTCGGGGCAGAGGAAAGGGAAGAGGGGCGACCGTACCGAGATGTAGGAGCAGGTGGGGATGACGCGCATGCCGTGGCGCTGCGCGTGGGCAAAGGCGGCGTCGCAGAGGCGCGCGGCGAGCCCCTGCCCGCGCTTGCTCCCGGGCACGTACGTGTGCACCATGTCCATCGCCGCCGGGGACGCGCCGCCGCGGACGGAGGAGGCTCGCGGCTGGACGACGAGGCGGTACTGGAGGAAGGCCTCGCCGTCGGGCGTCTCGAACTTCCCCGCCTCCTCCCTCCACACGATGCTGTCCTCCGCCGCTCCCCGCTCCTCGCCGGCGCTGCGCTCGTCGTTTGCCATCGCGCTGTGATTTTCTGTTCGTGTTTTTGTTTTCTTTTGGCTGTACAAGTATTCTGTTTTGTGGTGTTGCGACCAGTGAGTGCGTCAGTTTTTATACATACACACACCCAGCGCACACGCACGTCCTGTCCTTACGAGCACATCTCAGAGATTGAATCCGTACATAATTTTGAGATCGATAAGTCATCGTATATGTTTTCGTAGTAGATGGAAAAGTCCCCTTTCACTAAGCACACATCGTTATGATAAAATCATCATATACGTTTTCATAGTTGATGAAAAAGTTCCCACTCACTAAACACACATCGTTAAAATGTTTGAAATAAATTTAGAAAATACGAATATCAATGTCAAGTCTAATACTTAAACTCTGACGGATGAAAATATCTTCTCTTAACCATTCATCGTAAGTTGTTAGTTAGTATGACATGCCTTGCTTGGCCCAAGGAGGCGCAAAATAAAGCAAAATTGCCTCATCTTTATTCTTATAAAAAAATCGAGTTGATGATATGATGTGCCTACTATCTTGTAATATAGACCGTTCGATCTATATTTGATGGATAAAAAGCAAACTATAACAATTTTACAAAAGATATCCGCACATCTATCCACATTTACAGATAAGGCCCTGCCTCATTCATCCTTATCTCTCACAACCTCATTGCTGAGCAATTAAAAAAAAGTCTCTGGAACAATCTGGCATGGTGGCTGCTGCCGTCCATCCCCATACCTCCGCCCAGTCCGACCATCAGTCACCACCACGCCCCACTCCTCCTCACCTTATCTCTCATCTTTCTCGAGATATCATTCTTTCCGATAAAATTCTCGAGATACCATTTTTCCGATAAAATTCTCGAGATATCATTAGTTTTTATACATGGGATTACTCTTACATGGGTTAACCACAACAGGTGTTTTGTAAAGAAATACATCTTGATGTTCCGTGCAATGCACGAGCATCTTGCTAGTACAAAATATAAGTCGATGACAGCAGGTGCGCGCATAATTGGATTATGGGACCGACTATAAATCAGGTACCTGCAAATAAAAGTCCATCGGTCACTTTCAACTAGAACCCTTAGATTTTCATCCAACGGTTGAAAATGGGTCGTGCACTGTTCATCTTGTACCTCTAGCTTCTTCCATGTGTAACCGCCGGCCAGACCAGGCCTAACCGTTTGCCTTCGCCCTCGTGGAGGCGTCTAGCGCTGCCTCGCTGCCCCGCCCTCCCCACTGCCATGCTGGCGGCCGCCCCAACCATCACTTTAAGCCCCACCGCATCGGAAAACAACTTTGGCAATCTTCTGTACTCCAACCACCTAAGATGGATATTGGGACCATGGCTCCTCCCTAAGATAGATAATGGGTGCCATGGCTCCCCCCTAAAATAGATTCTTCGGCAAGTTATCTGGCGATTTTTTTTTGAGTTGTTTGGATGTTTACCACATGTGTCACAGGGAACGCCATCCTGCAAGGAAGGAAAAGGAAGAAAGAAGCTGACAAATGCGAGCAAACATTTCAGGATTATTAACATAATCTTCAATAAATCGCTTCCAATAATTATTCAATGGGACCATCTAATGAAACGGACCTGAATATCTAGCTGACATTCCCCACACGGAACGCCAGCGTGAACGAGAAGTTCGCCCACGAGGGTAGGAGCCGGCATTTTTTTTTCGTTTGCTACGAAATACTTCCAGCGCAACCCCCTCTTTGTATGGAAGCCAAACATAAATGGACTGAAAAAGGCCTAGGTCCGAGTGGGAGTAAAAAAAATACCAGGCCTTAAAAAAGAATGCCATGATACGGATATAAAAAGGGCAGCGATCTGCGCCAGCGCACCGGCCCAACTGTTGGGCCGGTCGAGCCCGAACTGTCCGATGCAGTTAGCGCGAACCGTTAGATCTGTGCGCGAGTGTGTACTGAGCCAACCGTTGCAGCAAAAAAACACGTTTTGTTGCAACTGTTGTACAAAACAGCCACAACGAGAAAAACAGGGGAGCTGGATCCCCCGCGTCTGCCCATCCCCGATCCGCGGCGGCGGCGGCCAAATCCGCCTATTTTAAGTTCCCCACGGCCGAATCACGTCGAGGAGGGGCTTCCCCATCTATCAAGCGGCCTTGGAATTGCTTCAATCATGTCTTACATCCGTAATGACCTCCTTGTCTCCATGGATTTGGGCTCGAGCTCCGCTGCCGTTCATGGCCGAAGTCCCCTGAGGCGGCAAGGCCCTGGTGGTAGTGGACCGGTGCTGTAACGGTACTACAACCCTGGTGTAACGCCCCGAGACCGATGTGCCAGGTGTCGTCCAGTTATTCGCTGTTGTTGCTTTGTCATTGCTTGCGTATCATGCATTGCATATCATGTCATCATGTGCATTTCATTTGCATACATGTTCGTCTCATGCATCCGAACATTTTTCCCGTTGTCTGTTTTGCATTCCGACGCTCCTATCTCCTCCGGTGATCTTTTCTATCTTCCTTCCGTGTGTGGGGGTTAAACATTTCCGGATTGGACCAAGACTTGCCAAGCGGCCTTGGTTTACTACTGTAGACCGCCTGTCAAGTTTTGTACCATTTGGACTTCGTTTGATGCTCAACGGTTAACCGAGGGACCAAAAAGGCCTCATGTGTGTTGCAGCCCAACACCCCTCCAATTTGGCCCAAAACCCACCAAAACCTCCTCCATCATCTCGATCACGATCGTGTGGCCGAAAACTGCACCTCATTTGGACTCTCCTAGCTCCCTCTACCTATATATAGGTGCAACCCTTCCAAATTCGCGGACGAAACCCTAGTCTTCTTCATCCTCGCGCCACCGGACACTTTTCTTCCACACCGAACATGTCCGCTTCGCCCTCCACCTCACTCCAGCAAATCCCGTCGTGCCACGTCACCCCGCCGCCGCCGCGATCCAACCAGCTCGCGCCATGTGTCGCCGCCTCTCTCCTTCCCACCGCGTCGGCCCGCGGAGCCCAGATCGGGCCCGCGCGAGCCCGGTCGCCGCCACCGCACGCCCACGGGCGCGTGCCCGCACCGCGGCTCGTCGCCCTTCGCCGGAGTATGCGCCGGCCA
>NC_041382.1:524768205-524781599 GCF_002162155.2 Triticum dicoccoides
GCCGCCATCTCCGCCGCCTCGCTCGCGCCGCCGCCGAGCTCCCTCGCCGCCGCCTCTCGCCGGCAACCGCGCCGCCCGGCCGGCCCCGACCTCCTCACGCCGCCTCGCGCCCTCCTCCATCCTCTCCGGTCATCGCCGGAGTCGCGAGCTCGCCAGAGAGCTCGTCCCGCGCCGGATCCGAGGAAGATGGATCAGATCCACCACTTCCCCATCCAAACACGTCCCGTCTCAGATCTGCACCGCTCCGTTCCGGATCCCTCCGTCCCGCATTGATTTTTGCGGAGGTATAATTCCACTAAGTCCCCGAAATTCCCAGATTCATATGCCCATGTTCATCATGCCATAACTCATCATCCGTAGCTCTGTTTTGGGCATATAGCATATCAAAATGTTCGTCTCAGAGAGCACATCATTTCATCTCATTGCATCATTTTCATTTGAGCTCATCTTGATGCCCGAAATGCTGTTGGAAGAATGCTATTTGAGATAATTGTCAGATCTGCTGCTCCAAATAGCTATTTGTCATTTTTGCCATGACTAATGTGTGCATGATATGCCCCTGAGCTCTACTTGTGTTTTGTTATATGCCATGCCATCTTTCCAGAGATGCCATCCATGTATTTTTGTGATGTGTGTGGTGACTAGCACAAGCTTGCAAAGTGGAGCATTCGTTAATGCTGATTTCAGGGACTTGGGAATTCTCTAAGTCCTTGATCTGTTTATCTCAATATGCCATATGTTTTTGTTGTTTACTAGTGATCCGTGCCTCTTTTGAGGATGATCAGTAAGGATGTTTTGTTAATCTTGTAGTGCTCTATCCATCCATGTCTTTGTTTGCAATTATGGAGCACCCTAGCTTAAGTCAATCGAGCTCTACTTTTGCTATTTCATGAATCTGGGCAGATTGTCTACTTGTTAACGATTTTGCCGAGGATGGTGTAGTTGATCCGTGCATGCTATGTTATTGTTCTTGCCATGTCTAGCTTGTATAATGTGTATTTTTGATGGGTGTATGCTTAGATTGTCATGACATGCTCTGTAGTGAGTGCATCGAGCTCGTAAACATGCCTACTTGATATCTGATTTGCATGCTCCAGTTTTTCACTAAGTCTGAGATCTGATTATGCTTTTGCCATGTTCACATGCTTGCAATTGTATTTTCTTGGCTCAAGGTCACTAAGGGACTCTTGTTAAGCTCTTTGAGTAGCTTCATGTCATGCTTTACTTTGCCATGTTCAGGTCCTGTAGCATATAGTTTTCATGCTCCAAAGTGTGCTACTTGATCTGAAATTCCAGACAAGTGTTAATTTCACTAAGTCTGAAATCTGTTTACCAAATGCATTTTTGCCATGTTTGTTTGAACCTGTTAATGGATGAATTGGCCGTAGCTCAGTGTTCATCTTTTATTAAGCATCATGAATGGATTCCTGCCATGTATTTTGATGCCATGTTTGGGTGCTATAGCATGTTCATCTTGTTGCATTTAGATGGCTACTTGCCATATATCGCAGACCGATGCCATATTTGAATTGCTTGCCATTTTCAAACCGTGACTCCGATTCCGATGATCTTTATATCGTTTTCAAGCGATTTCATCTCACCTTTCCAGTGGCACACTTGGATTTCCAAGTTGAGGCCAGGTTCAATCATTCCTTGTCAAATCATGCATATGCATCACATACCGCATCCTGCATATCATATCATGTTCATGTGTGGTTTGTTTACTATGTTGTGTGCTTCTTTCCGGTGTTTGCCTCGTCGGGTTGGTTCCGATAACGTCGCGTTTGTGAGGACCCGTTCGTCTACGTCCGTTTGTCTCCTTCATGGACTCGTTCTTCTTCCTTGCGGAATTTCAGGCAAGATGATCATACCCTCGAAATCACTTCTATCTTTGCTTGCTAGTTGCTCGCTCTTTTGCTATGCCTATGCTGCGATACCTACCACTTGCTTATCATGCCTCCCATATTGTTGAACCAAGCCTCTAACCCACCTTGTCCTAGCAAACCGTTGTTTGGCTATGTTACCGCTTTGCTCAGCCCCTCTTATAGCGTTGTTAGTTGTAGGTGAAGATTGAAGTTTGTTCCTTGTTGGAACATGGAGATGTTGTTCCTTGTTGGAACATGTTTACTTGTTGGGATATCACAATATATCTTATTTAATTAATGCATCTATATACTTGGTAAAGGGTGGAAGGCTCGGCCTTATGCCTGGTGTTTTGTTCCACTCTTGCCGCCCTAGTTTCCGTCATATCGGTGTTATGTTCCCGGATTTTGCGTTCCTTACGCGGTTGGGCTATTATGGGAACCCCTTGACAGTTCGCCTTTAGTAAAACTCCTCCAGCAATGCCCAACATTGGTTTTACCATTTGCCACCTAGCCTTTTCTTTTCACTTGGGAGTCACGCTCCTGAGGGTCATCTTTATTTTACCCCCCCGGGCCAGTGCTCCTCTGAGTGTTGGTCCAACCTGTCAGCTGCCGGTGGCCACCAGGAGCAACTCTGGGCTGGCCTACCCGTACCTAAGACAATCTGAGTGTGCCCTGAGAAAGAGATATGTGCAGCTCCTATCGGGATTTGTCGGCACATTCGGACGGTGTTGCTGGTTTAGTTTTACCCTGTCGAAATGTCTTGTAACCGGGATTCCGAGTCTGATCGGGCCTTCCCGCTAGAAGGAATATCCTTCGTTGACCGTGAGAGCTTGTGATGGGCTAAGTTGGGACACCCCTGCAGGGATTTGAACTTTCGAAAGCCGTGCCCGCGGTTATGGGCAGATGGGAATTTGTTAACGTCCGGTTGTAGAAAACCTGAAGTTGACCTTAATTAAAATACATCAACCGCGTGTGTAACCGTGATGGTCTCTTTCCGGCGGAGTCCGGGAAGTGAACACGGTGTTGGAGTTATGCTTGACGTAGGTTGTTATAGGATCACTTCTTGATCATAGTTCTTCGTTCGTGCTTTGCCTTCTCTTCTCGCTCTCTTTTGCAAACAGGTTAGCCACCATATATGCTAGTCGCTTGCTGCAACTCCACCTCATACCTTTACCTTACCCATAAGCTTAAATAGTCTTGATCGCGAGGGTGCGAGATTGTTGAGTCCCCGTGGCTCACAGATACTTCCAAAACCAGCTTGCAGGTGCCGATGAGTCTGTGCAGATGACGCAACCCAGCTCAAGGAGGAGCTCGATGAAGATCTTGTCCTTTGTGTTATCCCGTTTCCAGTTGTTCAGTAGTGGAGCCCAGTTGGGGTCGATCGGGGACCTTGTCGCATTTGGGGTTCTTCTTTTGTTTTGATTCCGTAGCCGGACCTTGATTGTATCTGTTTGATGTAATGCTTTATTCATGTAATTGTGTGAAGTGGCGATTGTAAGCCAACTATGTATCCCTTTCCCTTATGTATTACATGGGTTGTGTGAAGATTACCTCACTTGCGACATTGCTTTCAATGCGGTTATGCCTCTAAGTCGTGCTTCGACACGTGGGAGATATAGCCGCATCGAGGGCGTTAAACCTGGTGTGGTCTTCCAAGATGCAGCACAGCATGGCCGGGATGAAATTGATTTGGTATGATTTCCAATTGCAACCCTAGATCCTTTTGTTCACAAAAAAATGTTGCAACCTTTGATTTCAATTGATGAGCATGAGATTAAAAAGAGATGTTCTCAACATACTTGTGTTTGATTTTTGTGTAATGTTTCTGATATGTTGTCAATTAATGCTAGCATCTTCCTGCTGTCTGCTAGTAAAATGTTACAAGTATGTGTTGCACTTTCTACGTGCTACTTGCTGGATGTTACATGCTACATCCTAAAATGCTGCATGCAGGAGTTGTTTTGGAATTGTGATTGACATGCTGCATCCACTTTTTTTGTTCGTGTTTTTTGCATGTTTTTTCATGCAGCAAAAAGGAACTGACTTGGGTGCTGATTTTATTGCAGAATGTTGCTGTGGAGCCATCGATTTTCCTTGATGATGATATGAAAAATGTTGCGCATGAAGAAGAAGATGATGGCATTGATCTGAATGATACTCCGGGACATGATAGTGACAATTCCTTGCGGCTGAACACGGATGGTGCAGCTCCAAACCATTGCAATGCCCGTGTGACCGGTGACAATGCCAATGGAAATGCTGCAACACTTGTTGATGAACCAGACGAAGATATATCATCACAGCCAGTTGTCCCTTTTGTTGGAATGATTTTTGACAATGTTGAAGAAGCTCAGCGTGTTTACAATGAATATGCTTCGAAGATGGGCTTTGGAACTCGCATTGTGACGTCAAAGAATAGTAGGAAAAATAGCTTGGAACAGAAGCGCATCCTAATCTATAGAGTTTTTGAGTGCATACACTCACGGAAAGATCCTTCGAAGAATGTTGGTGGAAGAATTTCTGACGGGGCTGCAACAAATCAAAGTGATGATGTTGATACGAGCTATGCTAGTAATAAAAAATCTCCAAGCAAACAAGTTGGCATCTATATGGATGTGAGCGACAAGAGGCGAAGAAACCGGTTGGAGCGATATGATTGCAAGGCTCGTATGGGTGTTAGCCTCAAAGACGGTAGCTGGGTTGTGACAGTGTTTGAGGCTGATCACACACACCAGCTGATGTTGCAAAGGGGGCGTCGGAGATTTTGCCGCTCTCACAGAAAGATCCCCGATGCAGACATGCAATACATCACTTCGCTGCACTATCGCAACATATCAATGGCTAATATGATGAGCTTGCTTGGAGATGCACAGTGTTGCGATCCTAGGAGTTTGCCGTATGTGAAGACTGATGTGACAAATGCAAGAGCAAAGCTGCGAAGGGGCCTGTCAGAGCGTGATTTGGAGCTGACAATTGAGTACTTTGAGAGAAGACAAGTGGAGAATCCCAACTTCTTTTTCTCGAAGCTAGAAGAAGATGGAGCTGTTAGGGCACTTTTCTGGGTTGATGGGAGAACAAGGGCCTTGTATCCAAAGTACAAAGATTGTGTGTTTTTTGACACCACATTCTGCACCAATCGCTACAACTTGCCCTTTGCTCCGATTGTTGGCATTAACAACCACACACATACTGTTTGCTTGGGGTGCTCTTTGTTACCTGATGAGACCATCGAAACTTTCAAGTGGGTCTTCCAACAATGGATGTTGGCAATGAATAACAAGCATCCGTTGAACATTATGACTGATCAAGACCAGGCAATGGCTAAAGCCATCTCAATGGTATTTCCACATTCAACACACAGATGTTGCAAGTGGCACGTCTTCCGGGTTGCAAGGACGAAACTAGGGAAGATGTTGGGCAAGGATGAGCCTTTTGCTGAAGCATTCTATGGTTGCATCAATGATTCCGATACCGTTGAGGAGTTTGAAGAACGGTGGAAGCAGATGGTCGAGTCATTTGGTGTGGTTGATAAGAAACACCTCAAGGACATGTGGGACAGCAAGGAGATGTGGGCTCCTGTGTACTTTAGGAATAAGTTCTTCCCATTCATAGGAACAACCGGGCGGTCCGAGGGCCTGAATTCCTACTTCAAGACTTTAAATCATCATGGAGACTTGGTTTGGACATTTGTCCAGCAGTTTGAGCTTTGCCAGGAGCTAATGCTTGATCGTGAAGACAATGCTGGCTTCATCAATGAAGCGACGAGGCCTCCGCTCTGGGGCAAGTAAGTCCAAAGTCATGTAGCATTTTTTTAGTTTTCCAGCACAGTGTGGTTGCAGCATTTCTTTGAAACATATGTAGCAATTCTTATTAATGTTGGAAGCTTTTTTTGTTTGCAGCTACAACATTGAAAAGCAAGCTGCAAATTTCTATACCAGAGAGGTATTTTCCAAGTTTCAGAAACTATTGGCTAAATCAACAGGCTATGGTCTGCAATATCAGCTGCAAGGGGATGTCATCTGGTTTCGCCTTGTTGCAAATTATGGCGTCAACCCAAAAGTGTACACGATGCGTGTTGCTCCTAAAGATCAGGCATACATGTGCACCTGCAACATGTTTGAGATGTGTGGGCTGATCTGCCCACATATCATCCGTGTCATGGTGCACCTGAATGTGCAAATGATACCTGCGACTTACATGCTTCCAAGATGGTCTAAGAGAGCAACCGACCTTGCGCCTGAACCGGGCGATGGGCATAGAGCTATGCATTTCGGCGTCCCCACGACAAACACCCTAAAGTTTAACTCTATGTCGGAAGTTTGGAAAACTCGCTTCTGATGCTTGCTTCAATGATTAAGCTTATAGTTTTGTCTCGGGGCTAATTGATCAGGGCAGTGTTGGGGTTGCTGCAATAAAAGCTAGAGCAACTGATGGGTTTGCAGGAGACGAAGAAGGCCAAGGTCATGCAGGAAATGAACAAGTCTCAGGGGGTCCAAGTACAGGTCAGCGGGATCCACCCCCCGTAGGACTGCGGAACCCACCAAAGTCAGCAAAGAAGGGGAGGCCAAAGGAGAAAGAGAAGCGCAGGAAACCACTAATTGAGATTCGAGAAGATGAAATAAAGAAGAAAGCAAAGAAGGATGCGGCGAAAACGAAGAAAGCTCCAAAGCCAAGGGAAAAGAAGACTCCATGCAAATATTGTGAAGATGAAGATCACAACGTGAAGGATTGCCAACTCCTTGCAACTTTTCTTGCTGCGAGTGCGAGCGCGAAAGCTCCGGGTGTCGAAATAATCCTTACACTTTAGGATATTTTCGTGAGGGAAAAAATGATGAATTGCCTTGTAACACCCCATGGCTTATGATAATAAGTTGTGTTGACTAGCTGTGAATGTTTGTTTTGTGGGATTGCAACATATTACTACATGCGTGGTTTGAAAAAAGCAGAATGTTGCTTTTTACAAGAGTTGTTTTAAAAAAAATTCTTATTGTTATATGTTTGTGAGAGCTTACTTTTTGTAGTATGATGGTGCCAAAATTTGTAGAATTTTTTTTAAAAAAGCAGAATGTGGGTTTTTTCTTTTTTAAAAAAAAATAGTACTCAATGGTTCTTGTAACCACAGCTTGATCCATGCTTAAAAACAACATGTTTTAAGCTTTTGAAAACCATGGTTGAAGCTTTTAAAAAACATGGTTGAATATTTTTGAAAATATGGTTGAAGCTTTTAGGAAACATGTTTGAAGCTTTAAGAAAACATGTTTAGAAGATTTCTGAAAAGCATGGTTGCAGCTTTTTAAAAACATGGTTGAAGCTTCTGTAAACAAGGTTGCAACTTTTAGTAAACATGGTTGATGCTTTTGAAAACTTGGTTGTAACTTTTTCAAAGTATGGTTGAAACTTTTTCAAAATATGGTTGCAGCTTTTAGGAAACATGGTTGAAGCTTTTTGCAAACATGGTTGAAGCTTTTTAAAACATGGTTGAAGCAAAATAACAAGTTTGAAAAGGAAAAAGCCTTGAATGATTTAAAGTGTTGATTTAGCTGTACAACAAAAGTTGGGAAAGGAAGCATATTTACATTATGCTTCCAGCAAAAATATTGTAGGGATGTAGCTAATTTGCAGGTAAAAAAGTATATTTTGGCTCTGCAACAAATCTAACAGAAGGTTGTAGCTATTTCCTGTGAGCTTCCAGCAATTTAAGTGTGTGACAAAAAAATAGCATTCACATATTATTTTTCAGAAAATATGTTTTGAGGGGGAAAATGCACAGAGATTCCCTTGAAACTTCAATGGATGAAGTTTGAAATATTTTCATATTTCAGAACCAGTGAAACAAAAAACAATTGTCAACGCATGATCATGTTGGCAAACAGAAGAACGCATCCATTAAAAACATAAGTGCATCATCCAAATATCAAGTTATCATCGGTTTACATACCAAAAGGACACATGTTTACTGGAGGTATCAACAGTTTACATACGAACGCGCACTACTCTAATCCTATCAGAACGCTACCACCTCGGACATGATCTAGACCTAACAAAGAAACAAGCTTGTTCGTCTTGAACCTTCCAGAAAATCAAGCCGCCAACTCATCGTTGAACGCCCGCTCCTTTGGGGCGTTGTTCATTGGGTGGCTGAAAAGGTTGTATGCCACATCGATGCGGTATCGCGCCATGTCTTCCTGTAAAAAATGAATACAAAAAGTAAGCAAGTATGATACTAGTTATTCTTGAGTTGCATGAGTGATGAATGCAAAAAGTTCACATCCACCCACCGCAAAAAATTGATATGGATGTAGCAAAATTATGATATGGATGAAGCAAAAGCAGAATGTAGTTGTAGCACACTAGACATATGGATGTAGCTAAAAAAGCCTAGTAGGTACAAATTGAACCACATATGAAGCAACAACAAAACATGGTATTCTTCTGTTGCATGAGTATTGAAAACAAAGAAAGTAGATTGTAACAAAATGACAAGACAAAAAATTAAAAATGTGTACCTGCTTGAACTCTCTCATTGACTTCCCATCATAGTTCTCCACATACTTGAGCCCAAAAAAACCAAAATCACATCTGTGAGATAAAAAAAAGTTCTCCATCATACTTCCCATGCGTAGTTGAAAAAACAAAATGTTGAAATAGAACACATGATTGAGGAAAAATTCAAAAAGAAAACTCACAGGGTATCTTGCTTTGGGTAATCCTCTAGGTCAACACAGGCGAAGGATCCAACATTGACATTGAATTCGCCGCACTCTTGTGTGAGGGTTGCAAAGTTTGTGATCTAGCACCGAAAACACACACAAAAGTTTCAAAAATAAAATGAGGTGTGTAAAGATGACAACAGGGCATTTATGTAGATGAATCTGAAGGCTAAACAGAAAAAATTAGAGAGCATGAACATACCAGGTTATTGGCTTGCTTCTTCAAAGGAGATTGTTTTCCTTTTGAATGGATTGAGTCAAATACATTCCAATGCTTGTGAAGCAAGTTTGCGCAAACAACTATCCAATGGCGATCATGAACAATTGTGAAAAAGAGCCGCAAAAAACAAAAGAAAGGCGAAAAGGTACTCAGAACATGTAAAAAATGTTACAGCCGCGTCACATCATTGGATCATATTTGGTAGTTATTTGTGGTGTGGAACAAAACAAAGCTTCATGAAACTTACGAGGTCAAACTTTTGAACCTTGAACACTTTCATAGCCCTTTCAAGCTCAGCCATGAGTTTTGCTGGTTGGAAAGTTGATGGGTCTTGTTTTAGTAGGATCTACTTGAAAGATACAACAAAATGGTTAGTGTGTGTTGCAACGAAAATGTGAAAAGAAAGAAAAGAATGAAGCATTGCTTGTTTTTACAAAAACTTACCCCTGCGTGGACTGAGAAAATGTATTTCTTCAGCCCCGGTTCTTTTGCTGCATGGGATGCAATGTTGTTCATCTCGATACATAGTGACATGACCTCATCATTCATATCCCCACGAGGCTTGAAGCATACAAGGAATTTCTTGTATCCAATGTAAAATCCACCTAGCTTGATGAAAGGTGTCCTGTTACCATAGATGCAACCAAAATGAATCATTTGTTTCGAGCAGAAAAAATAAAAAAATAGAAAGCAAAAACAGATAAGGCTTAGGTAGCTCACACTTGTTCATTGGGTTGTGATTTCCTCAATGGTTTCCCATGTTTTACAAACCTCTCATACATTTCTGCAGCCTTGTCGACCTTTTGCTTCTTTGCCTTGGTATTTTTTATGGCTGGAACTTTGGCCATCCTCTTCTTCCTAGTGTTCTTGTCATGTGTGCTAGGGCCACTGCTTGCATCAGCAAAATGCTATTCTGTAGCGACCATCTTAAGAGCTGTAGCAAAAAATACAAATGGATGAGTTTGCAAGAGATTGTACAAAAAGAATTTGCTGGAATCACACAAATGTGAAAAAATGATATGGAGAAAAACAAAAAGAAATGATGCAAGATGAAGGAAGCATACTTGGGCTGTCATCATCATCTGAAACAGGAAACACGGGGATGTTTGCATAGATGGGGCTGACTGTGCTCTTCTTAATTATAGGCTCATACGTGGAATGCATCATCTCATAGTCTTCGGAGCCCTTTGGGAACAACTCACAGGATGGCTCGTCGTCCCAAATGCTGGCTGTCGCACTCCTGGGTGCATCATAGAAGAGTGGGGGGCTGTGAGGTGAGGCGTTTCCTTCCATCTCGAAACTCACTCTTTGTTGCTCACAAGTTTCCGCAGCCTCTGTTGCAACTTCTAGGTTCAATCCGGTGACTTCATCCTTGTTGATGCTAGGTGTTGTATCTTGAGCTTGAGCTTGAGCACCAATGTCGGCATTTGCAGCTTTAGCATAATTCTCTTTTCCGCGACATTCGTCCATGATAGGTGCTTCAAAGGAAAAGTTGGGTTCATTGGTAGCTGTGATGGCGTCTCCAACATCATGAAGGAGAGTAGCCATCCGGTTGCACTGCAATTCCTTTAAACACTGTTCAAACTTGCCTACTACACCATCCACCTCTGCTGCAAAAATACCCTCGTGCTTGTCATAGAGCATTTGAAACTGAGTTGGTACCTACAAGAAGGCAAGTGGCCAACATTTTTAGTGACAAGTACATCCAGATTTTGAGAAGTATGGATGTAAAAAAACACAAATGTGGGTGTAGCACATTAGAGGTATGGATGAAGCGAGAAACAAGTAGGTGTGCTGCTGTGTCACTATGTATCAAATAAAAGTGTGATTGTAGCAATTTACTGTCATGGATGAAGCATAAAAAACAAATGGTCTATACCTCTAGGTAGCAAATTATTGATATGGATGTAGCAAAATTATGATATGTTTGAAGCAAAAACAGAATATAGTTGTAGCACACTAGACATATGGATGCAAAAAAAAGCCTAGTAGGTATGAACTTAAACCACATATGAAGCAAAAACAGAACATGGTTGTAGCATATCAGAATGAGGGATGCAACAAACAAAATATACACTTGCAACTGGGTATAGTAAATAATGCAAAGCCAAAGGCAAACAGGAAATGAATACAAAGAAAAAGATAGTGTAGATGGGGGAAAAGTACCCTTAGATCTTGCATGCTAGGGAATGATTGCTGCAGCCAATCGTTGAGCGAGTATGATAGGTGTGGTTCAGCTTCAACATTTTGTTGAGCCTCGTTTGATTAAGAGTCCTTTGCTTGAATTTCAGCACCTTGAATTTGGCTTCCTTGGCCACTAGTTCCTTGGCCACTAGGTGCTTCAGCACCAACTCCCTGCCCACTGGCTGCTTCAGCACCAACTTCTTGTCCCACGAGTTGTGCTGCATAGGGGGTGTTGCACAAACTCCGTATCTAGGAAAACAAAACATGAGTGGCGGAAATAAGAAGGCTGCCATAACCTAAATGGAAAAGCAAAGATTGCTACATGCAAATTCGGTGAGCAAAAAACAAGGGGGGTCTTAATACTCCATTGGCAAAGGAAAATACATAGGCGGGATGTAGCAAAATTACTTGGGTGCGTTTCCCGTAGAAAGGTTGGACAAGAGTGAGCTTGTTCTTGTCAACTTTATCCAACCAATCAAAATCCTTTTGACAAACAAAACGTATCCTCAGCACGGAATAATCAATGGCATGCTCATTTGGGAGGCCGGCCGGAATATCAATATGATCCATGTATATGATCTGCATAGAATGGAAAAGGACATTAGCCAACAAAAACATAAATGCGAGCTATAGAAATGTATATAAGGTTTCATGCAGCAAAGAAAAAAATGCATGTATTTCATAATGTTGCATTGCATACCGCTAACATGGGAAGGCATGAAGCGATCTGAAACTCCGCTGCTTTTTTTGTATTTGCTTGCATCCTCTTCTTCTCTTGAAAGACTCCAACCTCCTCCATCACTCGTGCCAACAAGTGCTCATCCCAAGCGAATTCATGCACCAAAGACATATCTTCCAAGGAAGCTAGATACTCAAGATTCACGATATTGCCAGTGCTTGGGCACAAAACTGTTGCCAACGCAAGGAGTGTCCAAGTCCTATTTATCATAACCACGTCCTCATCGCTGCAACTAGTGAGCAACTTGACAACATGGGCGATTGGAGCCCTGTTCCCCTCCTTGTAGATGCTGCGAAGCTCATGTTCATCACTCTTCTTAAGAAGCTTCACGGGTCTATCACCGGATGGCACGTTGAAAATCCTTTTCATCATGAGCTTGCTGAAGGTGATGGACTTGTTCTTGTGTTTGAACTCAGAGAGTATGTGATTCGTGTTCATCACAACAAACTCAATGAGCTCATGGGGCACCTTGAAAGACCGGATGTCCAACAAGTCTCCAAACGGTCCCTCCCTTATGATTCTCTGTTTTTCTGGTGTTACTTGCTTCCCAATCTCAGCTAGCCTTTTTGAGTTAAACCTTGACTTAAAGCCACATAGATTGCCTTTCTTCTTGATCTTCTTCTTAACCTTCTTACTCCCTTCATTCTCACCAGCGGTGCCTACGACATCTACAAAAAGGAAAAAAACAAGTCAATAAAACCCTAAAACTGCATCATCAGTAGCTAGGAAAGAACATACAAGAACACCTAAAAAATCTGTAAAACCTATGAAACATACAAGCACACATAAAAAATGTACAGAATAAAACATTGCACTCTAAAATTAGCATTTATACAAGTACGTCTGCTATAGAATAAAACCTAGGAGATTTTGCAGCACCAAGAAACCTATTTACAAATTTACATGGCAAACAAGGATGCCTCTATGCGGTGTGTGATTCCTTCAGGATCTCAAACAAGTTAATTTCCAGCGTCATTCTATTCAGCGCTGGAGCTTGAGATACATAAGTAAGAGTTCGCATGTTTCGTGTAACTCTGCTGCTGCGAACACGCGTTCGGCGCAAGGCTGGTCATAACTCCGTCACTCCGTGTAAGCTACTGGTAAATCCGCCGCATAAGATTCATGTTCAGAGATGAATTCATTTCTGTTCGTTCTAGTTTCAGCAATCAAATCTGAAATGATCCTCGATTCAGAAGCAGGGGTATTGGGCTGCGGAGTTCAAACTTGGTTCATCATACGCAAAAAAAGGTTCGGAATACATATTGATCTAGTACATTTGCTGGTAAACTCTAGTACTCCTACATGCTTGCAGATGATGATCTTAGACAAAGTGCACGTACATTTGCAAAAGTACAAAGTTGGTTTCGGCCCTATATACAACACAAAAACACAAACACAGCAATGTGCATGCATCTTCACATGGTGATCTGAAGTTTACTCTATTCTACTATATCATCTAAAACAAGATGTTCCTCACAAATTCCCCTCGGAAGTGTCCAGTGACCATTTAAACATAGCAATACCATTTCCCTGTATCCAATAGTTCGTGGATGAACAAAATCCCAAATCCTAATCCCAATCCCATCCCAAATCCCTAGTGAACACAAGATTCAAATCCACCACCCCACCCCCTCCATCTGCCCGCGGGAACACCACCCGCCCCTCCCTCTGCCCGC
>NC_041382.1:524781916-524820047 GCF_002162155.2 Triticum dicoccoides
ACCACCTCGTTCCCGTCTGCGCCGACGCCGGCGCCGGCCCGCGGGAACACAAACGACTCGCCCGCACCATAACCTGCCCTAACCCTAAAGCCAACGGGGGAGGGGGAGACAACAACGAAAGGGAGAGCAGGAGGGGAGAGTTACCATCCGGGGAAGCCATAGATCGCCGGAGAATCGAGATCTGCCCTGGGCCGCCGCTGCCGCTCCTGATCTCCAGGCGCCAACAAGCCCGTCGCCCGCAGGTCGCCCTGCCTCCTCGCACCGAAATGACGCCCCCGTGCGGTTGCAGCAAAAAACTGGGGAAGGGATAACCCGTGCGCGTTAAAAAAACACGCGTCTGTGGTGACACATGGCACAGACAACGTCCTTGGATCAAAAGAGATCCAACGCACGGAGCGCGACCGGCGCCCCGGCCACAAACACTTCCCATATAATAATGCCATGATGTATCACAAAAACTAGTTTTTCAGAAAAACACAGGGAAAAAACTTTAATTAGGAGAAAACACATATTTTTTCCATTATATGTAACATGCAAAAATACCATATGCCTACAGAAAATAACAACGCACAATCTCTAAATTTGCCATGATTGTGGGAAAAACAAAATTCCCAAATTTGCCATGTGAAGTAAGTACAAAAGGTTTCACTATTTAAAATGCCATGTGAAGTAAGCAAATATCAAAAAACAATTGCCATGAGAACTAAGTACATAAGTTTCTCTAAAATTACGCCATGGTTTCCTAGAACATTTAAAAAAATGTCGTGAAATTTTACAAATTTCCATGGTCCCTAGAACATTTTCAATTAAGGGTCATGGCAAAAATTCCATGGTCTAATTAATAAAAATGCCGTGGTCTAATAAATATGATATGCTACAAAATGATAAAACTACAATGCTCTAATTAAATAAAAAATGCCATGCTACAAAATGATAAAAATACCACGGTCTAATTAAATAAAAAATGTCATTATACAAATGATTAAAATGGCATGGTCTAATTATTAAAAATGTCATGGTCTGTTTAATAAAATGTCATGGTCTAATTAATAAAAATTCATGCTACAAAAATGATAAAAATTTCATGGTCTAATTAAATTAAAAAATGCCATAGTACAAATGATAAAATGGCACGGTCTAATTATTAAAAATGCCATGGGCTATTTAATAAAAACGCAATGCTACCTATGATAAAATGCCATGGTCTAGTTTTGAAAATGTCATGCTACAAATGATAAAATGCAAGGGTCTAATTTTTGAATATGCCATGCTACATATGATAAAAATGCCATGGTCCGAAGTAGATAAAATCTCCATGCTGCATATGATGAAACTACCATTGTCTAATAAATAATTTTCCCATGGTCTGAGAGATAAAAATGTCATGCTACCTATAATAAAAAATACATGACAAATTTAGGAACTTGTTCTCTAAGGAGCATATGGTAAATTTTGGCAAAAAAAACTGTAATGTACACAGTAAAGTAGAATTAGGGGATTTGTTTCTTTCAGAAAAGATGGCAACAATTTCTATGGGAACATATCAAAATTTAGGGGATTGATTCTGCAAAAAAAACATGCTAAAAATACACACAAAAAAGGAATCGGATGTTATACACTCCCTCCGTTTCAAAATACAAGATGTATTAGGTTTTTCAAAAGTTAATGCAACACATGTTTGACCAACTTTTAGAAAAAAGTGCTGACATATAGAATACCAAATTTGTATCATTAGATCTATCATGAAAAGAATTTTCACATTTTATTTATTTTATATCGTAAATATGTTGGGGAACATAGTATTTCAAAAATTTTACCTACGATCACACAAGATCTATCTAGGAGATGCATAGCAGCGAGACGGGAGAGTGTGTCTGATACGTCTCCAACGTATCTATAATTTTTGATTGCTCCATGCTATATTATCTTCTGTTTTGGACATTATGGGCTTTATTTTTCACTTTTATATTATTTTTGGCACTAATCTATTAACCGGAGGCCCAATCCAGAATTGATGTTTTTGCCTATTTTAGAGTTTCGCAGAAAAAGAATATCAAACGGAGTCCAAACAGAATGAAACCTTCGGGAACGTGATTTTTGAAACGAACAAGATCCAGGAGACTTGGACCCTACGTCAAGCAACCAACAGGGAGGCCACGAGGTAGGGGGGCGCGCCTACCCACCCCCAGGCGCGCCCTCCACCCTCGTGGGCCCCCTGTTGCTCCACCAATGTACTCCTTCCTCCTATGTATACCTACGTACCCCCAAACGATCAGATACAGAGCCAAAACCCTAATTCCACCGCTGTAACTTTCTGTATCCACGAGATCCCATCTTGGGGCCTGTTTCGGAGCCCCACCGGAGGGGGCATCGATCACGGAGGGCTTCTACATCAACACCATAGCCCTTCCGATGAAGTGTGAGTAATTTACCTCAGACCTTCGGGTCCATAGTTATTAGCTAGATGGCTTCTTCTCTCTTTTTGGATCTCAATACAAAGTTCTCCCCCTCTCTTGTGGAGATCTATTCGATGTAATCTTCTTTTGCGGTGTGTTTGTTGAGACCGATGAATTGTGGGTTTATGATCAAGTTTATCTATGAACAATATTTGAATCTTCTCTGAATTCTTTTATGTATGATTGGTTATCTTTGCAAGTCTCTTCGAATTATCAGTTTGGTTTGGCCTACTAGATTGATCTTTCTTGCAATGGGAGAAGTGCTTAGCTTTGGGTTCAATCTTGCGGTGTCCTTTCCCAGTGATAGTAGGGGCAGCAAGGCACGTATTGTATTGTTGCCATCGAGGATAACAAGATGGTTTTTTTATCATATTGCATGAATTTACCCCCTACATCATGTCATCTTGCTTAAGGCGTTACTCTGTTCTCTTGAACTTAATACTCTAGATGCATGCTGGATAGCGGTCGATGTGTGGAGTAATAGTAGTAGATGCAGGCAGGTGTCGGTCTACTTGTCTCGGACGTGATGCCTATATACATGATCATACCTAGATATTCTCATATCTATGCTCAGTTCTGTCAATTGCTCAACAGTAATTTGTTCACCCACCATAAAATACTTATGCTCTTGAGAGAAGCCACTAGTGAAACCTATGCCCCCCGGGTCTATCTTCCATCATATTAATCTTCCAACACTTAGTTATTTTCATTGCCTTTTATTTTACTTTGCATCTTTATCATAAAAATACCAAAATATTATCTTATCATATCTATCAGATCTCACTCTCGTAAGTGACCGTGTAGGGATTGACAACCCCTTATCGTGTTGGTTGCGAGGATTTATTTGTTTTGTGTAGGTGCGAGGGACTAGCGCGTAGCCTCCTACTGGATTGATACATTGGTTCTCAAAAACTGAGGGAAATACTTACGCTACTTTGCTGCATGACCCTTTCCTCTTCAAGGGAAAACCAACACAGTGCTCAAGAGGTAGCAAGAAGGATTTCTGGCGCCGTTGCCGGGGAGGTCTATGCAAAAGTCAACATACCAAGTACCCATCACAACCCTTATCTCCCGCATTACATTATTTGCCATTTGCCTCTCGTTTTCCTCTCCCCCACTTCACCCTTGCCATTTTATTTGCCCTCTCTTTTTCACTCGCCTTTCTTCCGCCATGTCTGAATCAAAAAGGGTTGGGGGTTCTCGCCCGAGTTTTTGTACTTTGGACAATCCTTCTATTCTTGCTAAGCTCATAAATAAGGATACTATGGAAAAACCTACCGGAGTTATCAATGAGAATATTAATAATTTCGATGAAGATGATTCCGGAATTTTTCTTTATTTACTTGATGAATCTTTGAAATATGCTTGGTATAGACTATTAAGGATCAGGGCTAGCTATGTGCCTCAATACCAAATTGAAATTTACTTAAAAAGCTTTTATATTGCCCTTCCTTGTTCTTTTAAGCATGTCTTAGATTTTATATTTGAAGAAGGCTTTCTTGAAGGGGATGCCGTAGACACTTATGAGAAGATGAAAACCATATTTGGGCACCCCATGAATGAGAAAGTTGAGTCTACATCTCTTTTGCTCTCTTACCAAAACGAATCTATCAAAGAGATGAAGACTAGCTTAGATACAAATTTCGTAATGTACTTAATCTTTCTTCTACCATTAATAGCCATGTGCTTTATCAAAATATAAATATTAATTCCATAGATAGCAAGTTTGCTCTTTTCTTCCCTAAAACCAAAGATGACAATACCTAGATCTATCCTTGCTTTTTATGCCTAGCTAGGGGCGTTAAACGATAGCGCTTGTTGGGAGGCAACCCAATTTTATTTTTATTCCTTGCTTTTTGCTCCTGTTTAGTAATAAATAATTTATCTAGCCTCTGTTTTGGTTGTGTTTTTTGTGTTTAATTAGTGTTTTTGCCAAGTAGAACCGTTGGGAAGACTTGGGGAAAGTTTTGTTAATCTTGCTGTAAAAAACAGAAACTTTAGCGCTCACGAGAACTGCTGCATTTTTATTTGGAAAGTGATATTTAGTTAATTATTTTTGCAGATGATTAATAGATACATTCCTCACGTCCAACAATTTATTTTAGAATATTTGGGGTTCCAGATCTTGCGCTAGCTACAGATTACTACAGACTGTTCTGTTTTTGACAGATTCTGTTTTTCGTGTGTTGTTTGCTTATTTTGATGAATCTATGGCTAGTAAAATAGTTTATAAACCATAGAGAAGTTGGAATACATTAGGTTTAACACCAATATAAATAAAGAACAAGTTCATTACAGTACCTTGAAGTGGTGTTTTGTTTTCTTTCGCTAACGGAGCTCACGAGATTTTCTACTTTAAGTTTTGTGTTGTGAAGTTTTCAAGTTTTGGGTAAAGATTTGATGGATTATGGAACAAGGAGTGGCAAGAGCCTAAGCTTGGGTATGCCCATGTAAACCCCAAGATAATCTAAGGACACCTAAAATCCAAAGCTTGGGGATGCCCCGGAAGGCATCCCCTCTTTCGTCTACTTCCATTGGTAACTTTACTTGGAGCTATATTTTTATTCACCACATGATATGTGTTTTGCTTGGAGTGTCTTGTATGATTTGATTTTTTGCTTTTTAGTTTACCACAATCATCTTTGCTGTACACACATTTTGAGAGAGACAAACATGATTCGAAAATTATTAGAATACTCTATGTGCTTCACTTATATCTTTTGAGTTATATAGTTTTGCTCTAGTACTTCACTTATATCTCTTAGAGCATGGTGGTGGATTTGTTTTATAGAAACTATTTATCTCTCATGCTTCACTTAGATTATTTTGAGAGTCTTAAATAGCATGGTAATTTGCTTAAATAATCCTAATATGCTATGTATACAAGATTAATAATAAAATTCTCTTATGAGTGTGTTGAATACTATGAGAAGTTTGATACTTGATGATTGTTTTGAGATATGGAGATGGTGATATTAGAGTCATGCTAGTTGAGTAGTTGTGAATTTGAGAAATGCTTGTGTTAAAGTTTGTGATTCCCGTAGCATGCACGTATGGTGAACCGTTATGTGATGAACTCGGAGCATGATTTATTTATTTATTGTCTTCCTTATGAGTGGCGGTCAGGGACGCGCGATGGTTTTTTCCTACCAATCTATCCCCCTAGGAGCATGCGCGTATTACCTTGCTTTGATAGCTTGTAGATTTTTGCAATAAGTATATAAGTTCTTTATGACTAATGTTGAGTCCATGGATCATACGCACTCTCATCCTTCCACCATTGCTAGCCTCTCTAATACCGCGCACCTTTCGCCGGTATCATACACCCACCATATACCTTCCTCAAAACAACCACCGTACCTACCTATCATGGCATTTCCTAGCCATTCCGAGATATATTGCCATGCAACTTTCCACCGTTCCGTTTACTATGACACGCTCCATCATTGTCATATTGCTTTGCATGATCATGTAGTTGACATTGTATTTGTGGCAAAGCCACCGTTCATAATTCTTTCATACATGTCACTCTTGATTCATTGCATATCCCTGTACACCGCCGGAGGCATTCACATAGAGTCATATTTTGTTCTAAGTATCGAGTTGTAATTGTTGAGTTTTAAGTAAATAAAAGTGTGATGATCAGCATTTTTAGAGCATTGTCCCAAGTGAGGAAAGGATGATGGAGACTATGATTCCCCCACACGTCGGGATGAGACTCCAGATGAAAAATAATAATAATAAAAAAGAGGCCATAAAAAAAGAGAAAAGGGCCAAATAAAAAATGAGATAAAAAGAGAGAAGGGACAATGCTACTATCCTTTTACCACACTTGTGCTTCAAAGTAGCACCATGATCTTCATGATAGAGAGTCTCCTATGCTATCACTTTCATATACTAGTGGGAATTTTTCATTATAGAACTTGGCTTGTATATTCCAATGACGGGCTTCCTCAAAATGCCCTAGGTCTTCGTGAGCAAGCAAGTTGGATGCACACCCACTTAGTTTCTTTTTGAGCTTTCATATACTTATAGCTCTAGTGCATCTGTTGCATGGCTATCCCTACTCACTCACATTGATATCTATTGATGGGCATCTCCATAGCCCGTTGATACGCCTAGTTGATGTGAGACTATCTTCTCCCTTTTTGTCTTCTCCACAACCACCATTCTATTCCACCTAAAGTGCTATGTCCATGGCTCACGCTCATGTATTGTGTGAAGATTGAAAAGGTTTGAGAATGTCAAAAGTATGAAACAATTACTTGGCTTGTCATCGGGGTTGTGCATGATTTAGATACTTTGTGTGGTGAAGATAGAGCATAGCCATACTATATGATTTTGTAGGGATAACTTTCTTTAGCCATGTTATTTTGAGAAGACATAATTGCTTAGTTAGTATGCTTGAAGTATTATTATTTTTATGTCAATATTAAACTTTTGTCTTGAATCTTTCGAATCTGAATATTCATACCACAATTAAGAAGAATTACATTGAAATTATGTGAAGTAGCATTCCAAATCAAAAATTCTGTTTTTATCATTTACCTACTCGAGGACGAGCAGGAATTAAGCTTGGGGATGCTTGATACGTCTCCAACGTATCTATAATTTTTGATTGCTCCATGCTATATTATCTTCTGTTTTGGACATTATTGGGCATTATTATTCAATTTTATATTATTTTTGGGACTAACCTATTAACCGGACGCCCAGCCCAGAATTGCTTTTTTCCCCTATTTTAGAGTTTCGCAGAAAAAGAATATCAAACGGAGTCCAAACGGAATGAAACCTTCGGGAACGTGAATTTTGGAACGAACAAGATCCATGAGACTTGGACCCTACGTCAAGCAACCAACAGGGAGGCCACGAGGTAGGGGGCACGCCTCCCCCCAGGCGCGCCCTCCACCCTCGTGGGCCCCCTGTTGCTCCACCGACGTACTCCTTCCTCCTATATATACCTACATACCCCCAAACGATCAGATACGGAGCCAAAACCCTAATTCCACTGCCTAACTTTCTGTATCCACGAGATCCCTTCTTGGGGCCTGTTTCGGAGCTCCGCCGGAGGGGGCATCGATCACGGAGGGCTTCTACATCAACATCATAGCCCTTCCGATGAAGTGTGAGTAGTTTACCTCAGACCTTCGGGTCCATAGTTATTAGCTAGATGACTTCTTCTCTCTTTTTGGATCTCAATACAAAGTTCTCCCCCTCTCTTATGGAGATATATTCGATGTAATCTTCTTTTGCGGTGTGTTTGTTGAGACCGATGAATTGTGGGTTTATGATCAAGTTTATCTATGAACAATATTTGAATCTTCTCTGAGTTCTTTTATGTATGATTGGTTATCTTTGCAAGTCTCTTCGAATTATCAGTTTGGTTTGGCCTACTAGATTGATCTTTCTTGCAATGGGAGAAGTGCTTAGCTTTGGGTTCAGTCTTGCGGTGTCCTTACCCAGTGACAGTAGGGGCAACAAGGCACGTATTGTATTGTTGTCATCGAGGATAACAAGATGTTTTTATCATATTGCATGAATTTATCCCTCTACATCATGTCATCTTGCTTAAGGCGTTACTCTGTTCTCTTGAACTTAATACTCTAGATGCATGCTAGATAGCGGTCGATGTGTGGAGTAATAGTAGTAGATGCAGGCAGGAGTCGGTCTACTTGTCTCGGACGTGATGCCTATATACATGATCATACCTAGATATTCTCATAACTATGCTCAATTCTGTCAATTGCTCAACAGTATTTTGTTCACCCACCGTAAAATACTTATGCTCTTGAGAGAAGCCACTAGTGAAACCTATGGCCCCTGGGTCTATCTTCCATCATATTAATCTTCCAACACTTAGTTATTTTCGTTGCCTTTTATTTTACTTTGCATCTTTATCATAAAAATACCAAAAAAATTATCTTATCATATCTATCAGATCTCACTCTCGTAAGTGACAGTGTAGGGATTGACAACCCCTTATCGCGTTGGTTGCGAGGATTTATTTGTTTTGTGTAGGTGCGAGGGACTGACGCATAGCCTCCTACTGGATTGATACATTGGTTCTCAAAAACTAAGGGAAATACTTACGCTACTTTGTTACATCATCGTTTCCTCTTCAAGGGAAAACCAATGCAGTTCTCAAGAGGTAGCAGTGTCCACGTACCCTTGTAGACCGAAAGCGGAAGCTTTTTAGTAACGCGGTTGATATAGTCGAATGTCTTCGTGATTCAACCGATCCTAGCACCGAACGTACGGCACCTCCGTGTTCAGCACACGTTCAGCACGATGACGTCCCTCGAGCTCTTGATCCAGTTGAGGATGAGGGAGAGCTCCGTAAGCACAACGGCATGGCGGCCGTGATGATGAAGTTACCGACGCAGGGCTTCGCCTAAGCACTACGATGATATGACCGAGGTGTGTAACTGTGGAGGGAGGCACCACACACGGCTAAGAGAAGACTTGATGTGTCTTTGGGGTGCCCCCCTCCCACGTATATAAAGGAGGGGGGAAGAGGAGATTGGCCCAAGGGGCGCGCCAAGGGGGGGAGTCCTACTTGGACTCCCGGTCCAAGTAGGATTTGCCCCCCCCTTTCCTATTCCAACTAGGAGAAGGAGGGAAGGAGGAAGAGGGGAGAAGGAAAGAGGGGGGCCGACCCCCTCCCCTAGTCCAATTCGTTTTGGTCAAGGGGGCCCCTCTCATGTGGCCTTTCTCCTCTCCTCCAATAGGGCCCAATAGGCCCAATACCTCTCCCAGGGGGTTCCGGTAACCTCTCGGTTCTCCGGAAAAATGCCTGAACCACTTGGAACCATTTCGATGTCCAAATGCAACCTTCCAATATATGAATCTTTACCTCTCAACCATTTCGAGACTCCTCGTCATGTCCGTGATCTCATCCGGGACTTCAAACAAACTTCGGTCATCAAATCACATAACTCATAATGCAAATCGTCATCGAAAGTTAAGCGTGCGGACCCTACGGGTTCGAGAACTATGTAGACATGACCGAGACACATCTCCAGTCAATAACCAATAGCGGAACCTGGATGCTCATATTGGTTCCTACATATTCTACTAAGATCTTTATCGGTCAAACCGCATAACAACATACGTTGTTCCCTTTGTCATCGGTATGTTACTTGCACGAGATTTGATCATCGGTATCATCATACCTAGTTCAATGTCGTTATCAGTAAGTCTCTTTACTTGTTCTGTAATGCATCATCCCGTGACTAACTCATTAGTCACATTGCTTGCAAGGCTCATAGTGATGTGCATTACCGAGAGGGCCCAGAGATACCTCTCCGATACACGGAGTGACAAATTCTAATCTCGATCTATGCCAACTCAAAAAACACCATCAGAGACACCTTTACATCATCTTTATAATCTCCCAGTTACGTTTTGACGTTTGATAGCACACAAGGTGTTCCTCCGGTATTCGGGAGTTGCATAATCTCATAGTCAGAGGAACATGTATAAGTCATGAAGAAAGCTGTTGGAGATATGCCCTAGAGGCAATCATGTATGATGATATTTCCTATGTGTTTATGAATAAAGATAGTCCTTGGACATTATCAATGATGTGTATCAGCAAGTACGTGACTTGTCTGTGGGACTATGCATTGTATGATAACTATCCTAAAAGGTCCCTAGTCGAAAGGGCTGTGTGAATGCGCAACCAACTAGACTAGCATATGACACGGTCGATGGCTTGGTCTCACTAGCCATGGAGCATTGGATGCTAACCGGATAATATGGACTAGGAAGGATTTGGTCGGATTCGACGTAGTCGGATCCGAGTTGAGACAAGGTCTGAGTCGGCAGACCCAACTATGAGACGCAGCGATATGTCATTTGTGAGTCTCTAGTACAATATACGTTCTATGTCCTAAGACCTGAGCTGGCGCTTGTACCCGGGATGGTGACAGACTTGCTTTGGTCCAACCAACGCTACTCCGTGACTGGGTAGTTACAAAGGTAGGTTTCGGGCTTGTCCAGACCCATGCCGCGAGACATGGTCGAACAAGATGGGATTTGCCCCTCCGATCAGGAGAGATATACTCTGGGCCCCTTGTGTGATCCGACCAGGATAAGCATGGCCATGCGACAAGGATTATGAGATAATCTGGTTTGTGGTTGGCATCACTGGAACGAGAAAGAGGTCGGGCTAGCACAAGGATGACAAACTCTCCTTGAGCCCGACAACATATATCATGTGGCAAAAGGAATGGAAGTATGATGTACAGGCTCGCCTAACCAGCTTCATAGTCTGCTTGGTGTTCGGCATGCCTTGCTAGGGGCCGCTACCAACCATGCAATTCGGAGGTGATCCGAACTACGACCAAGTCGGCTTGAACCTAAGGGGTCGCGCGCTTAAGGGAAGGAACCTATGAGGTCAGATCCGAGGACACTGGTCGGATGTGATCCGAGCTGTATTCGGATTGTGGCCGAGTAGATTTATGGGCTTTAGGGTCCGTGCGAAGCCCAAGTGTTGAGCCCACGACGGACGCAAAGTGGATGTGCCGCACACTCATGCGATTGATCGCTTCGGCGCTATCACTAGGGTTTGCATGTGTTGTGAATAGACACCTCCACTCGCCGCCGGTTGTGTGATCGGACCTAGCAGTCCGCCGCACGATGTTCCTCTTGCACGCGCGGATATTGTTAGAGGCAGTGCACTTGCGCCGCTCCGGCGAACCTGTACGTGGGGACCGACGATCGGCTGTTCGAGGGAGATCGGACGAGGAGGAGACGATCCACACGGACGCGCTGCCCCAACTCTTCTTCCGCTGCACGGCACTGCACGTCTAGTGGTAACGAACTGTGATCCATCTCCCGTAGCATGTTCTTGGTTGTGCTTGATACGTCTCGAACGCATCTATAATTTTTGATTGTTCCATGCTATTATATTATCTGTTGTGGATGTTTAATGGGCTTTAATTTACCCTTTTATATTATTTTTGGGACTAACCTACTAACCAAAGGCCTAGCGCAAATTGCTGTTTTTTTGCCTATTTCAGTGTTTCGCAGAAAAGGAATATCAAACGGAATCCAAACGGGATAAAACCTTCAGGAGAGTTATTTTTGGAACAAACGTGATCCAGGAGACTTGGAGTGGACGTCAACAAATAAGCGAGGAGGCCACAAGGCAGGGAGGTGCGTCCAGGGGGGTAGGCGCGCCCCCACCCTCGTGGGCCCCTTGCAGCTCCACCGACGTACTTCTTCCTCCTATATATACCCATATACCCCGAAAACATCTAGGAGCACCACGAAACCCTATTTCCACCGCCGCAACCTTCTGTAACCGTGAGATCCCATTTTGGGGCCTTTCCCGGTGCTCTGCCGGAGGGGGAATCGATCACAGAGGGCTTCTACATCAACACCATAGCCTCTCCGACGATGTGTGAGTAGTTTACCACAGACCTTCGGGTCCATAGTTATTAGCTAGATGGCTTCTTCTCTCTCTTTGAATCTCAATACAAAGTTCTCCTTGATTCTCTTGGAGATCTATTCGATGTAATTCTTTTTGCGATGTGTTTGTTGAGATCTGATGAATTGTGGGTTTATGATCAAGATTATCTATGAACAATATTTGATTCTTCTCTGAAATCTTTTATGCATGATTTAAATATCTTTGCAAGTCTCTTCGAATTATCAGTTTGGTTTGGCCTACTAGATTGATCGTTCTTGCAATGGGAGAAGTGCTTAGCTTTGGGTTCAATCTTGCGGTGTCCTTTCCCAGTGACAACAGGGGCAGCAAGGCACGCATTGTATTGTTGCCATCGAGGATAAAAATATGGGGTTTATATCATATTGCTTGAGTTTATCCCTCTACATCATGTCATCTTGCCTAATGCGTTACTCTGTTTTTATGAACTTAATACTCTAGATGCATGCTGGATAGCAGTCGATGTGTGGAGTAATAGTAGTAGATGCAGAATCGTTTCGGTCTACTTGTCCGGGGCGTGATGCCTATATACATGATCATGCCTAGATGTTCTCATAACTATGCGCTTTTCTATGAATTGCTCGACAACAATTTGTTCACCCACCGTAGAATTTGCTATCTTGAGAGAAGCCACTAGTGAAACCTATGGCCCCCGGGTCTATCTTCCATCATATTATTTTCCTATCAACTTGCTATTTCTATTACCGTTTAGTTTGCAATATTTATTTTCCAATCTATATCATAAAAATACCAAAACTATTTATCTTATTATCTCTATCAGATCTCACTTTCGTAAGTGGCCGTGAAGGGATTGACAACCCCTTTATCACGTTGGTTGCGAGGTTCTTATTTGTTTGTGCAGGTACTAGGTGACTTGTGTGTTACCTCCTACTGGATTGATACCTTGGTTCTCAAAAACCGAGGGAAATACTTACGCTATTGTGCTGCATCACCCTTTTCTCTTCAAGGGAAAACCAATGCATGCTCAAGAGGTAGCAAGAAGGATTTCTGGCGCCGTTGCCAAGGAGGTTGCATCAAGTCAAGACATACCAAGTACCCATCACAAACTCTTATCCCTCACATTACATTATTTGCCATTTGCCTCTCATTTTCCTCTCCCCACTTCTAAAATGATTTTCAAAAACCTTTGCCTTTTCTTCGCCTTCTTCCCGTATGTATCTTTGTTTGTATTTCCATGTGCCTTCTATTTGCTTGCTAAAAATCTATTGATATGGATTCACTTAAAGTGTTCTACTTGGATCATATTCGATCCTTATGCGCTCGTGCTGAAACCCCAACTAGCCTAGTTGATGGGAAATCTTTAGATGAGCATGCTCATCTTGTGTGTCACCATTTGTTTGAAAAAGGGAGAATCTTATGGGATCAAATAAACATATTGCTATGTTATGCTTGGAATCTTTGTGAAATTTATGATTTTACTTGTTGCTCTAAGAACCCTAAAAAACACCTCCCCTAACTATGTGAGTTTAATGATAATGAAATCTTATCTTCTTATGCAAATGATGTTTATAGTTACTACGATATCGAACAAATTGAAGAATTTGTTGCTCTTAAGGGTGCTTATGAAGTTGCTTCTTTGATTGAAAAGTATGATATTACTCTCTACGAATCTGAAAATTTTGACATACTTAAATATTTCTATGAAAACTATGCTCATAATGTCTATGTCAAATAATTTATTGAAAGAATGACCGTTGCTTGGGGAGAAAATAATGATATGCATGAATCTATAGATAATTATGATTCCGATGATTTGATTGAAATATCCCTTGATGAAAATGATGCTTGCTATTCTTGTGGCCATGATGCCAATATTTATGAATAGGAGTTTGCTATAGTTCCTTATGTTAAACATGAGATCGTTGCTATTGCACCCATACTTGATAGTTCCTTCGATGAAAAGCATGATTGCAATTATGTTATCATAAATTCTCTTAATGTCAATTGTGTTAATGATATGCAAAACCTCAAGCTTGGGGATCCTAGTTTTGCTATGACTACTATTTGTTGCAATGCTCATGATTGGGGTGATTCTTCTTATTATCTTGAAAATTTATTTAAGCCCCATGATGAATATAAGATTGATAATAATGTTTGAAATATTGAAAGTGGGTTTGGAAGAGTGTCAATTTTAGATCCCACATATTTGGAGAATGTTCAATCTTATGAAATTTTTGATAAAAGTGGGTTTGGAGAGGTCATGACTTTAGTTAATGTTAATCCCACTATTTTGGAAGAGTGTCAACTTTGCATGCATGTGGATCGTTGATGTCTACTACACAACCTTCTTCTTGTAGACGTTGTTGGGCCTCTAAGTGCAAAGGTTTGTAGGACAGTAGCAAATTTCCCTCAAGTGGATGACCTAAGGTTTATCAATCCGTGGGAGGCGTAGGATGAAGATGGTCTCTCTCAAGCAACCCTGCAACCAAATAACAAAGAGTCTCTTGTGTCCCCAACACACCCAATACAATGGTAAATTGTATAGGTGCACTAGTTCGGTGAAGAGATGGTGATACAAGTGGTATATGGATGGTAGATAAAGGTTTTTGTAATCTGAAATATAAAAACAGCAAGGTAACTAATGATAAAAGTGAGCACAAACGGTATTGCAATGCGTTGAAACAAGGCCTAGGGTTCATACTTTCACTAGTGCAAGTTCTCTCAACAATAATAACATAATTGGATCATATAACTATCCCTCAACATGCAACAAAGAGTCACTCCAAAGTCACTAATAGCGGAGAACAAACGAAGAGATTATGGTAGGGTACGAAACCACCTCAAAGTTATCCTTTCTGATCGATCTATTCAAGAGTCTGTAGTAAAATAACATGAAGCTATTCTTTCCGTTCAATCTATCCTAGAGTTCGTACTAGAATAACACCTTAAGACACAAATCAACCAAAACCCTAATGTCACCTAGATACTCCAATGTCACCTCAAGTATCCGTGGGTATGATTATACGATATGCATCACACAATCTCAGATTCATCTATTCAAACCAACACAAAGAACTTCAAAGAGTGCCCCAAAGATTCTATCGGAGAGTCAATACGAAAATGTGTGCCAACCCCTATGCATAGGTTCATGGGCGGAACCCGCAAGTTGATCACCAAAACATACATCAAGTGGATCACGTGATATCCCATTGTCACCACAGATAAGCACGACAAGACATACATCAAGTGTTCTCAAATCCTTAAAGACTCAATCCGATAAGATAACTTCAAAGGGGAAACTCAATCCATTACAAGAGAGTAGAGGGGGATAAACATCATAAAATCCAACTATAATAGCAAAGCTCGCGATACATCAAGATCGTATCACCTCAAGAACACGAGAGGGAGAGAGAGAGAGAGATCAAACACATAGCTACTGGTACATACCCTCAGCCCCGAGGGAGAACTACTCCCTCCTTGTTATGGAGAGCGCCGGGATGATGAGGATGGCCACCGGAGAGGGATTTCCCCTCCGGCAGGGTCCCAGAACGGGTCTAGATTGGCTTTCGGTGGCTACGAAGACTTCTGGCGACGAAACTCCCGATCTATTGTGTTCCCCGAAGGTTTTAGGGTATATGGATATATATATACATATATATAGGCGAAATAAGTTTGTCAGGGGAGCCACGAGGGGTCCACGAGGGTGGAGGGCGCACCCCCTGCCTCGTGCTCTCCTCGTTGATCCCCTGACGTGCACTCCAAGTCTCCCGGATTGCTTTCTTTCCAAAGATAACTCTCCCGAAGGTTTCATTCCATTTGATATTCCTTTTTTGAAACACTGAAACAAGGGAAAAACAGGAACTGGCACCGGGCTCTGGGTTAATAGGTTAGTCCAAAAAATAATATAAAAGTGTACAATAAAGCCCATAAACATCCAAAACAGATAATATAATAGCATGGAACAATAAAAAATTATAGATACGTTGGAGACGTATCAATCGTGTTGAAAATATTTTATGTGATATCTATTTTGTTGAATTTTCTAATGATCCCACATGTAATTATTATGAGAGAGTAAAATATGATTGGAGAAATTTTCATGTTACTAAATTACCTCTCGTTATGTTGAGATTGCTATTGTTTCTTTCCGCTTCGTTGCATATGCTAGTTTTGCTTGCCTTGATAATTTGATTGCTTATAAAATACCTATGCATAGGAAGTATGTTAGACTTAAGTGTTCTTGTCACATGTTCTATGATTCTCTCTTTGTATTTCAATTACTATCTTTCATGTGAGCATCATTGAAATTATCAATGCCTAGTTAGGGGCGTTAAACGATAGCGCTTGTCGAGAGGCAACCCAATTTTATTTTTGTTTCTTGCTTTTTAGTTCTGTTTAGTAATAAATAATTCATCTAGCTTATGTTTAGATGTGGTTTTATGCTTTTAATTAGTGTTTGTGCCAAGTAGAACCTTTGGGAAGATTTGGGGGAAGTTTATGTGATCTTGCTGTAAAAAACAGAAACTTTAGCGCTCACGAGATTTGCTGCCATTTTTACTGGAGAGTGAAATTAGGTTGATTATTTTTTCAGATGATTAATAAACAAATTCCTCATGTCCATCAATTTGTTTCAGAATTTTTGGGGTTACAGAAGTATTTGAAACCTACAGATTACTACAGACTATTCTGTTTTTGACAGATTCTGTTTTTCGTGTGTTGTTTGTATATTTTGATGAATCTATGGCTAGTATCGGGGGTATGAACAATAGAGAAGTTGGAATACAGTAGGTTTAACACCAATATAAATAAATATTGGGTTAATTACAGTACCTTTAAGTGGTGGTTTGTTTTCTTATACTAACGGAGCTCATGGGATTTTCTGTTGAAGTTTTGTGTTGTGAAGTTTTCATGTTTTGGGTAAAGATTTGATGGATTTTGGAATAAAGAGTGGCAAGAGCCTAAGCTTGGGGATTCCCAAGGCACCCAAAGGTAAAATTTAAGAACAACCAAAAGCCTAAGCTTGGGATGCCCCGGAAGGCATCCCCTCTTTCGTCTTCGTCTATCGGTAACTTTACTTGAGGCTATATTTTTATTCACCACATGATATGTGTTTTGCTTGGAGCGTCTTGTATGATTTGTGTCTTTGCTTTTTAGTTTACCACAACCATCCTTTCTCTACACACCTTTTGGGAGAGACACACATGAATCGAAATTTATTAGAATACTCTATGTGCTTCACTTATATCTTTTGAGCTAGAAAATTTTGCTCTAGTGCTTCACTTATATCTTTTTAGAGCACGATGGTGATTTTATTCTATAGAAATTATTGATCTCTCATGCTTCACTTATATTATTTTAAGAGTCTTATAAAACAACATGGTAATTTGCTTTGGCTATAAAATTAGTCCTCATATGATAGGCATCCAAGATGGGTATAATAAAAACTATCATAAAAAGTGCATTGAATACTATGAGAAGATTGATACTTGATGATTGTTTTGAGATATAAAGATGATGATATTAGAGTCATACTAGTTGAGTAGTTGTTAATTTGATAAATACTTGTGTTAAAGTTTGTGATTCCCGTAGCATGCACGTATGGTGAACCGTTATGTGATGAAGTCGGAGCATGATTTATTTATTGATTGTCTTCCTTATGAGTGGCAGTCGGGGATGAGCGATGGTATTTTCCTACAAATCTATACCCCTAGGAGCATGTGCGTAGTACTTTGTTTCGATAACTAATAGATTTTTGCAATAAGTATGTGAGTTCTTTATGACTAATGTTGAGTCCATGGATTATACGCACTCTCACCCTTCCACCATTGCTATCCTCTCTAGTATCGCGCGACTTTCGCCGGTATCATAAACCCACCAATTACCTTTCTCAAAACAACCACCATACTTACCTATTATGGCATTTCCATAGCCATTCCGAGATATATTGCCATGCAACTTACCACCATTCCGTTTATTATGACACGTTATATCATTGTCATATTGCTTTGCATGATCATGTAGTTGACATCGTATTTGTGGCAAAGCCACGTTCACAATTCTTTCATACATGTCACTCTTGATTTATTGCACATCCCGGTACACCGCTGGAGGCATTCACATAGAGTCATATTTTGTTCTAGCATCGAGTTGTAATTTTTGAGTTGTAAGTAAATAAAAGTGTGATGATCATTGATGACCCACAAGTATAGGGGATCTATCTTAGTCCTTTCGATAAGTAAGAGTATCGAACCCAACAAGGAGCAGAAGGAAATGATAAGCAGTTTTCAGCAAGGTATTCTCTACAAGCACTGAAATTATCGGTAACAGATAGTTTTGTGATAAGGTAATTTGTGACGAGTAACAAGTAATAAAAGTAAATAAGGTGCAGCAAGATGGCACAATCCTTTTTGTAGCAAAGGACAAGCCAGGACAAACTCTTATATGAAGGAAAGCGCTCCCGAGGACACATGGGAATTATCGTCAAGCTAGTTTTCATCACGATCATATGATTCACGTTCTGTACTTTGATAATTTGATATGTGGGTGGACCGGTGCTTGGGTGTTGTCCTTACTTGGACAAGCATCCCACTTATGATTAACCCCTGTTGCAAGCATCTGCAACTACAACAAAAGTATTAAGGTAAACCTAACCATAGCATGAAACATATGGATCCAAATCAGCCCCTTACGAAGCAACGCATAAACTAGGGTTTAAGCTTCTGTCACTCTAGCAACCCATCATCTACTTGTTACTTCCCAATGCCTCCCTCTAGGCCCAAACAATGGTGAAGTGTCATGTAGTCGACGTTCACATGACACCACAAGAGGGATGACAACATACATCTCATCAAAATATCGAACGAATACCAAATTCACATGACTACTAATAGCAAGACTTCTCCCATGTCCTCAGGAACAAATGTAACTACTCACAAAGCATATTCATGTTCATAATCAGAGGGGTATTAATATGCATAATGGATCGGAACATATGATCTTCCACCAAGTAAACCAACTAGCATCAACTACAAGGAGTAATCAACACTACTAGCAACCCACAGGTACCAATCTAAGGTTTGGATACAAAGATTGGATACAAGAGATGAACTAGGGTTTGAGATGAGATGGTGCTGGTGAAGATGTTGATGGAGATTGACCCCCTCCCGATGAGAGGATCGTTGGTGATGACGATGGTGGTGATTTCCCCCTCCCGAAGGGAAGTGTCCCCGGAAGAACAGCTCTGCCGGAGCCCTAGATTGGTTCCGCCTCGTGGCGGCGGATTTTTGTCCCGAAAGCTTGCTTATATTTTTTCCTCAACCAAAGACACCATATAGCCAAAGATGGGCATCGAAGGGCCACCAGGGGGCCCACGAGGTAGGGGGCGAGCCCAAGGGGGTAGGGCGCGCCCCCACCCTCGTGGCTGGTGGGTGGCCCCCTCTGGTACTTCTTGCGCTCAGTATTTTTTATATATTCTGGAAATAACTTCCGTGAAGTTTCAGGACTTTTGGAGCTGTGTAGAATAGGTCTCTAATATTTGCTCCTTTTCCAGCCCAGAATTCCAGCTGCCGGCATTCTCCCTCTTTATGTAAATGTTGTAAAATAAGAGAGAATAGGCATAAGTATTGTGACATAATGTGTAATAACAGCCCATAATGCACTAAATATCGATATAAAAGCATGATGCAAAATGGACGTATCAATCATCATTAGTAGAGCATTGTCCCAAGTGAGGAAAGGATGATGGAGACTATGATTCCCCCACAAGTCGGGATGACACTCCGGACGAAAAAAAGAGAAAATAAAAGAGGAAGGACATAAAAAAGAAAAAAAGAAGGCCCAAAAAAAGAGAGAAAAAGAGAGAAGGGACAATGCTACTATCCTTTTACCACACTTGTGCTTCAAAGTAGCACCATGATCTTCATGATAGAGTCTCCTATGTTGTCACTTTCATATACTAATGGGAATTTTACATTATAGAACTTGGCTTGTATATTCCAATGATGGACTTCCACAAAATGCCCTAGGTCTTCGTGAGCAAGCAAGTTGGATGCACACCCACTTAGTTTCTTTTTGAGCTTTCATACACTTATAGCTCTAGTGCATCCGTTGTATGGCAATCCCTACTCACTCACATTGATATCTATTGATGGGCATCTCCATAGCCCGTTGATACGCCTAGTTGATGTGAGACTATCTTCTCTTTTTTGTCTTCTCCACAACCATCATCCTATTCCACCTATAGTGCTATGTCCATGGCTCACGCTCATGTATTGCGTGAAGATTGAAAAAGTTTGAGAACATCAAAAGTATGAAACAATTGCTTGGCTTGTCATCGGGGTTGTGCATGATTTAAATATTTTGTGTGGTGAAGATAGAGCATAGCAAGACTATATGATTTTGTAGGGATAACTTTCTTTGGCCATGTTATTTTGAGAAGACATGATTGCTTTGTTAGTATGCTTGAAGTATTATTATTATTATGTCAATATTAAACTTTTGTCTTGAATCTTTCGGATCTGAACATTCATGCCACAATAAATAAAATTACATTGAGAATTATGCTAGGTAGCATTCCACATCAAAAATTCTGTTTTTATCATTTACCTACTCGAGGACAAGCAGGAATTAAGCTTGGGGATGCTTGATACGTCTCCAACATATCTATAATTTTTGATTGTCCCAATGCTATTATATTATCTATTTTGGATGTTTAATGGGGTTTAATTTACCTTTTTATATTTTTTTGAGACTAACCTACTAACCAAAGGCCTAGTGCAAATTGCTGTTTTTTTGCCTATTTCAGTGTTTCGCAGAAAAGGAATATCAAACGGAATCCAAATGGGATAAAACCTTCGGGAGAGTTATTTTTGGAACAAACATGATCCAGGAGACTTGAAGTGGACGTCAAAAAAGAAGCAAGGAGGCCATGAGGCAGGGAGGTGCGCCCCCACCCTCGTGGGCCCCTCGCAGCTCCACCGACGTACTTCTTCCTCCTATATATACCCATATACCCCGAAAACATCCAGGAGCACCACGAAACCCTATTTCCACCACCGCAACCTTCTGTACCCGTGAGATCCCATCTTGGGGCCTTTTCCGGCGCTCTGTCGGAGGGGGAATCGATCATGGAGGGCTTCTACATCAACACCATAGCCTCTCCGATGATGTGTGAGTAGTTTACCACAGATCTTCGAGTCCATAGTTATTAGCTAGATGGCTTCTTCTCTCTCTTTGGATCTCAATACAAAGTTCTCCTTGATTCTCTTGAAGATCTATTTGATGTAATTCTTTTTGCGGTGTGTTTGTCGAGATCCGGTGAATTCCGGGTTTATGATCAAGATTATCTATGAACAATACTTGATTCTTCTCTGAAATCTTTTATGCATGATTTAAATATCTTTGCAAGTCTCTTCGAATTATCAGTTTGGTTTGGCCTACTAGATTGATCTTTCTTGCAATGGGAGAAGTGCTTAGCTTTGGGTTCAATCTTGCGGTGTCCTTTCCCAGTGACAGCAAGGGTAGCAATGCACGTATTGTATTGTTGCCATCGAGGATAAAAAGATGGAGTTTATATCATATTGCTTGAGTTTATCTCTCTACATCATGTCATCTTGCCTAATGCATTACTCTGTTCTTATGAACTTAACACTCTAGATGCATGCTGGATAGCGGTCGATGTGTGGAGTAATAGTAGTAGATGCAGAATCGACTCGGTCTACTTGTCACGGACGTGATGCCTATATACATGATCATGCCTAGATATTCTCATAACTATGCGTTTTTTTATCAATTGCTCGACAGTAATTTGTTCACTCACCGTAGAATTTGCTATCTTGAGAGAAGCCACTAGTGAAACATATGGCCCTCGGGTCTATCTTCCATCATATTATTTTCCTATCAACTTGCTATTTCTATTACCATTTATTTTGGAATCTTTATTTTCCAATCTATATCATAAAAATACCAAAAATATTTAACTTATTATCTGTATCAGATCTCACTTTCGTAAGTGACCGTGAAGGGATTGACAACCCCTTTACCGCGTTGGTTGCGAGGTTCTTGTTTGTTTGTGCAGGTACTAGGTGACTTGTGTGTTACCTCCTACTGGATTGATACCTTGGTTCTAAAAAACTGGGCAAATACTTACGCTACTGTGTTGCATCACGCTTTCCTCTTCAAGGGAAAACCAACGCATACTCAAGAGATAACATTCTGCGTGTAGGAAAATTTTAATTTGCAGTTGACGCGCCCTACCGTAGAACCCAACAGAAAGCAATAACAATAAAACTAAACGATCATTATGCTAAACTAACAGATGGGTTTTGTCCATCACATCATTCTCTAATTATGTGGCCCCATTCATTAAATGACAACACATGTCTATGGTTAGGAAACTTAACCATCTTTGATTAACAAGCTAGTCAAGTAGAGGCATACTAGGAACACTATGTTTTGTCTATGTATTCACACATGTATTAAGTTTCCGGTTAATACAATTCTAGCATGAATAATAAACATTTATCATGATACAAGAAAATATAAATAATAACTCTATTATTGTCTTTAGGGCATATTTTCTTCAAAATATTGATAATTTGTTCCAAAATCATGGTCAAACATAGACGCATTTTACTTGCACGAAAATGGATACACCTTATATTCTAAAAACAGAGGGGGTACATTATAATTGTCATGTTCTGCACAAAAATTTTCCTACAATATATTTTTGGCATGGGGACACACGCGAAAATGCCATGGGACACATTGTTAAATTGAACAGTTTTCCAATGCCATGGGACACATGAAAATAAACAAAACTGAAATGCTTATGGATGGTGAATCTTGACATCTAGGTAGATATGGTCCATGTTTTGTCGCGTGCTTTACATTTATATTGCTATAATTGCCATGTGCCCTAGTACTAATTACTAGCCACAATGTTTCTTCATTTGAGTTGTTCATAAAAACTGATGCGTCTCTCGTGCATGATGGCATGACAATTTTGCCATGAAGTTTGAAATAAACTTTATCAAATGCATAACCATAAATCAGCGAGGACTAAAACTACCAAATGAGGACTAAAGGAATTGCTAGGCAATATGAAAAAATGCTATATATTTATGAAAAAAATCTTCATACACGCATCAAATTTTCTCACCCCAATTCAGACAAAAAATGCAATTAATTTTTCTTTACAAGCACATCAGGAGGCTACCACGACGATGTCTAGGAGCTCACTGACACAGCCATGGCGCTCGGCCTCCAGGGCTAACCGAACGAGGGAGAGAGGGAAGATGAGTAGAGAGAGAGAGAGAGAGAGAGAGATCAAGGACAGAGATAGGTACGGGAGGGAGACGAAGAAGGAGAGCGTGGACTTGCAAAACATGCTCGGCCTCCGCGTGCCCACCTGCCCCTGACGGCACCACATCATCCTCTTCGTCCATGACTAGACAACCACCGCGTCTAGCTCATCCAAAATCGAGCTTCACCGCCACTCCCGTCGCCACTGGTGCAAGCAAAGCAGCGAGAAGCCTCGCCGTTGTGACCACCACACGCACCCGCCAACGTAGTCCGCCTCGTTGAAGAAATCAATAGCGGCAACACCAGTGCGCCACCCCCGTGCCCAGCCCAACTCTGCCATGTCGCCCTCGGTGCAGCCCGCCAATGATATGAGCGGGGAGTGGTCTCACACTCTCATCTTGCCGCTTCCATGTCACGAATTGGAAATTGAGGAAGGGGAAGACACCGACTGTGAAGTGATAAGGTTGGTGTAGATTCTTCAACACATTTGCGTCGATGAAGCCCACAACGAACGTAAAAAAACATGTAGTTGCTACTTCACGTGCTTCGAGATCCATACTTTTCATCGGACGGTTGATGGCTACTGTAAGGGGAATGTTTTTATGTGGTGCTAACAATTTGGTAACTGGCTTTGTAGCTCTAGAATTATTTAGTCTATCTTTCTATCTATTGCCTGAATATACCAGGAAGATCCAAAATCTAATGAGGCTACTATCAAATGTTTACTCATGAATAGGGCAAGCTTTTTATGACCTCCCTCCCAGCAAAGGTCACCGGATATAATAAAGAGCGCCTTGAACATGAGACCAAGTTTACCTGTAATGAGAGTATCATAGCTTGTATTATGCATACCAACTAGCCAATTCTGATAAGGTGACATAGAAGTATATAAAGAAAAAGGATTAAGTATCATATCATGATACCATATCATAATAAATAATGTACTACTATTCTAGATAAAAACACTAAGATACTAACCTACACTAGAAGAACGCCCATGCGTTGCAACGGGGCCACATTAACTTTAAGAGTTCAATATCAATTATGTTAATATTACATTTAATATTCTCATACATATCAAGTGACATAGTTGACCTTTTTTACCATCAAATTCTCTCTCACACACACTCTCTCCCTCCCTCTTCCTCACTCTCTCTCTCCCTCCCTCTTCCTCACTCTCTCTCCCCCTCTCCCTCTCTCTCTCTTTCTCTCTCTCTCTCTCTAACACACACACATATCCATCTTATTAGGTACGGGATCATAATCCATTTATTTCACACACACGCGCGCTAGTGCATAACAATATGGATTATGTGTATTATATTTGCCACCACAACTGAGGGAATTAATTTCATGTAATCGGCCAGCCACAACTCTATGACAAACAATACATCTAAATTCTCAGCGTTATTTTTATGTAACATTGGCGAGAGGTAAACGACGGTGATTGTTTCCTTTGTTTGGAGATTGATTACCATCCGTGGGTTAAGCTGGGTACTAAAGAAGAATCTGATTGTGATACGTGAATTGATTGTTGCCTTGTACATTTGGTTTTGGTATTTGAAGATTGATTACCATCCGTTAGTTTAGTTACCAAAGAAGAAATCAATCACCATATGTAGAAAAAGGAACTACATTGCACATGCTTACACCTCATGTACTCGTGAGAATATATAGAATTGGAGCAAACAAAATAAGTGCAGACAAGAGATAAAACATCAATGAGGATCCCTAATATCTTGACTAATATGTTGTCCTCTAGCTTGAGAAGCACCTACAAGGAAGGGCTAACATACAGAATCACGAGCCACTCCAATTTATGACTCACACAACTTCATCTTCAACCTGTTGATTATGCGTGAACCTCAACGTACCATGTGGTACTGTTGGAGGCCATGATGACCTAGTGCACCTGTGACTCACCAACGTTCCATCATGCGCAACGCCTCCTGGAACGCCTTTGTCATCGCATGACAGAAGGTAGGAACGCGTTAAGAGCAACTGAGGCAAAACAACAAACAAGTGGCACCCCTCTTGTAAATATGTAACATTAATATCTTTTGTTAATTAAATTCAGTAGAAGCCTCTCCTATCGTTTCCTCCTAAAAAACAACAGAATGGCACAATTGAATAGTGGTATCACACAATCCAACTCTTCACGTCAGCGAACTCCTTAATCTGCCTGGCCTTATTCTTATTCAAAAGGTTGTGCAACCAGGACCGGTTACTCCTACAATTTTGCCGTCGAGACACGACTTATGTGATGCAGTAAAGCACATGAAAGAGATGACGTCGCTGACGAGATCTTGGCGATTATATGTAACATAATCAAGCGGTGCTAGCTCAACTTTAGTGCCAATCATCATAGCTTATTTAGTCGATATATTACTGTTAAATACCGCAGCATTGCATAGCTTATTGCATCCTTGTACGCACGATCAATATTTAGTTATCTACGGACAAGAAAACATATGTATCTAGACCAGCGGGAACAAAGACAAAAGCCATGTTAAACTTGTCACCCGGCGCACATGCACTTGCATACCAGCTCCTAGGCATGCACAAAGAAAAAACTGAAGCACACTGATGAAGTAACTCAGAAACTATGTTCCTGTCTCAAATACAAATAAAACTGACGGTCAAAGATGAACTGGTTAAGCATTCCCAAAAATCACATGTTCAGAACTCCTCAGAACATAATTCCAACTATCAATCTCATAAATTTGAAGTTAATATCTCTCAATCGTAAAAATAACATGCATCAGGTTGTCAATTGATTTTCGGATGCATCCACTATCAATCTCACGAAATGCAAGTTAATATCTTGCCAAAAGCAGGCGTTTCATAATGTTAGCAAATAAAGTTTTCAGAACACTGTATATACAACCACAAAATCATAAGAGAATGAGCATATACAATCTACAAGGTAATGTAGCAATTTAGAGGTTGTGTACTTACTTCAGTAATAAAACAGGTTCAAGGTAGTAATAAGGATTCTTCTAATGCATTAATAAACAAATGTTCTGCACTGAAGACAAGATAAACAATTCCCAAAGTGCATCAGAGCATCACAGAACATTACTGGCAAGATAAATGCACGACGATACACCCGACTCATTTAATTAATATAATTAAATTATCAGTAAATTAGTCACCAAACTGCTCGGATGAACCGGAATAGAGCCAACATATATCATCATAGACAAACGCAGTATCAACCATTTACCTTGGTACTTTAGGGACCGACGGGAGGATGCATGTAGAAGCGCTTCTTGCCTGCGAATCCATAGTCAGATAGAGAAATTGGAACCCATTCCCATCACCAACTGATAAAGAAAGCACGTAAGAAAATTGATATCGGGCCAACTTGAATCTTCGGTGATTGTCCCCCGGTATGAAGAATTTAGGAGGGTGGGTGCAGGGAGTGGCCTTGTGGATGATGGATGAAGGTGCGGAGGGATGTGGTCGCCGGAATGTCGAAAGCGGAGAGGGTCGGGCACGTTAGGTGGAGCCGGTGGTGCGCGACAACCGGAGGCGGCCCAATCGTGGGCGGCGAACCGACGATAGCCTCGGCCCATCTCTCGACGCGGCGAAGATAGAGAGGGCGGCGCTGTCGGTGCTCGAGGCCGCCGCTCGGCACCATCTACATTGAGGGGAAAGCGATAGGGTGATGCGGGCCTAGGGATTGCGGAGGAGGGTGGGGGTGTGCGATTTGAATGAATGATTCTGCCCACTATTTTCCTGTACGTGGCGGTGGAGACGGCGACGTCCAGCCATGCAGGCGAGGCATGGCTCGAGACGGGCACACGGCGAGGCGCAGTAGTAGAGGCGGTGGCGATTTTTTGCTACTGAGATGCAGGGTGTGGGATTGATTGTTCATGTTCTCTTTTCCTTTTTAATGGGAGATGGATGCGATTTTTTCACGAAGGGAGAGATACGACCACATACAGATTCCATAATAAATTAATTAGGTCCATAACGGGATTTGTTTACAATGCGTTAAGATTTACGTGTTAGTTTTCTTAATAAAGAAATGCACTGATGTAGGGATTGATTGATTCGGGTAAGGAAAGATAAATTCGTGATCTTTTATATGTTAGGAAATTACTAGTTTGCAAGGAAAGAGTGGAGAGAAAAAGAACCGTACAAATTCCATAATAAATTAATTATGTCCATAACAGGATTTGTTTACAATGCGTTAAGATTTACGTGTTAGTTTTCTTAATAAAAAAATGCACCGATGTAGGGGCGATTGATTCAGGTAAGGAAAGATAGATTCGTGATCTTTTATATGTTAGGAAATTATTGGTTTGCAAGGAAAGAGTGAAGAGAAAAAGAATCAGTACGAGGGGGTGGTGGGAGGTGGGACGAAGAAAAATCGGACAAAATTGGGAGGTGGGAGGGGGCGAGTAAAAAACCGACGAAAAAAACCCAACGAAATTGAGAGGTGGGAGGGAGGACGAAAAAAAACAGGAAAGATGGGACGAAAATAAACCCGGAACGGAAACTATCAACTGAGACATTAGGAGTAGAGATTATAAGCTAGTATCATACTAGTATCATACGCATGATACTGACTTATGATCAGAATTGCTAAGTCTTAGTCGATTAAAACGTAATGAAGTTTCAGTCGATACTATATTCATGAGATCGTACACAAAGATTCATGCAAAAATTTCCTGTAAATTTCCTTACTTTTTAATATATTGTGTCACTTATTGATACTACCACCGGCCTAACCCAAGCAACATCAATCCAAACACCCCGCAGAAAAAAAACATCAATCCAAACAGCGCGGGCGTGTCCAGAAGTCCTACACTACACGACCGTTTGGCTCCAGTCCAGATGTCCACCACGCTCGACCAAAGGGCACCGCCCCAGCACCACGCGTCGCCCCAGAGGCTCGCGGAAGCCTCCAGAGCCGCCACGTTGAAACCCCTTGCTCCACCTACTCTACTCTCCCACCGCTTCGCTCCACCGATCCAAACCCACTTCGCAAAACCTCTGCACGAAAGAGCCCCCAAACCCAACAACGAGCGAGCGATATCCATGGAGAAGGAGGACCTGCTCGGCGTCCGGACGAAGCCGGCGGCAGGGAAGCGGCGGCGCAAGGTGGCAGCTGGCCCGGGACTCGCCAAGGCGATCGCGGAGTACCTCGCGTCCGACTCTTATATGTACGCGCCGCTGGTCTCAGAACCTCAGGAGCCGCCTCCGCCGCCGCCGCCCGCGGCTGCGCCTGCGACAAGTACTCCTGGTTGGTCACCGATCCCTCATTCCTAATCCTTCTAGCGAGCGATGTAGAATCATGTACTTGCGTGTGGTAATTTAGGACCCGTTTCAGATAAATGCCACTGTGCCCTGTTTTTACTTAGAAAATCCAAGACCGGGTACAGTTTAGCGCATAATTCCACTGCTGACCTGGTGAAATTTCAGTGTGTGTTGCATACCTGCATCCCACAGCGAACTGCTTGGGCAACTGAGAACTACTCCCTCCGTCCCATAATGTAAGACGTTTTTCAACACTACACTAGTGTCAAAAAGCATCTTACATTATGGGACGGAGGGAGTAGGTAGCAGCGCAATTTGGTATCTATACAGTAGCACATGCTGGTGCCTAATACGTGTAATCCGCGGGGAGGACGAATCTTTTGATGTGAGTAATACTAATTTTACAGTTCAGTTCTACTCTACTACTTGACCAAAATAGCAGACGGTAGAGATAAAAACTGAGAGCTGGAATTTACAAGAGAAGATGTCAGAATTGTGTACGTGGATAGCTAACAGTATAGCCCACGGGAAGATATCAGAATTCTTTCTAAAAAAGAAGATATCAGAATTATGTTGATCGTGCTGCCGGAATTCAATCTTCTGGTGATCGATATAGCAGAAGGATGGGGTTGCATTCAACTGTTTATTATACAGAGATGGTTGAAGGAACATATAGTCTTACAAAGCAAATTAATCCAGTTAGAGTTGTTACTGATCTTCCAGATTTCCTTCTTCCCGTTTAGTTGCCGTCTTAAGAAAAATGTAATGTTGTTGTTTATCACGATTCTGTGGAATCTTGAAGTCTTGAGTTTAGCGAGTCTTAAGCCATTTTCCATTCAGTCGAACATGTAGCTTGCTTTTCGATTGTCTGCTTATTAATTTATTTGGACCAAACTATTTATTGGTTGGCTGCTTCATTTCAATTCAGTTTAGTCAAGTAAGATGTTCACCTCGTGATATATTGTCGTGCAGCTTCTGCAGAGAAAGGAGTAGCTCTGGTGCAGAAATACAGAGGCTCTTGGCGTGGTACATTTGCTGCCTGTTAGAAGCATTTGTGGCGATGTAGCTGTGTAGCCTTTTAGCATAAGCTTTAAAGCTTTCCCGATGTTGTTTTATTCTCCTTCGACTATGCACATATGCTTTCTCTAACAATTTACGTTTGTTCTGGAGCCACTGTCTCTGAGAAAGGCTAACAGTTAGTTAATCCAGGGGCATATGCAACTATCTGTACCTTATCTTGTGTCTTCACTGATGCAACCGGACTCTCGGTGTATCTCGTATGATGTTCTGGTTCTGCTACTTTGCTGCCTTTTCTTTGGATGTAGCTTAATTCCTTTGATTTCTATTGTTTTGTTTGTCTATCTCACCTGAAAAGTGAATAATCTTACTGCATTCTCGACCGTAGTATATATCTGTCGAACTAAAGTTGGTGCAGTCAGGATGGGCAAAGCACCGATCATTGGGTAGGGTTTACTGGGTTGTTTGGTTTGTCATATTAGCATCTACAATCGGACCCACCACTTCCCTTCGGGCGGAGCGGACAGCTAGAATACCGGGGAATCGAAAATACTCAATCAGACCCACCAAACCTATACCAAATGTTTGGGAAACGTTTGGGGCCGGGGCGCCGGCCGAATCTTCGGCCGGTCGCGTCCACTCGCCTAGCGACACGTAGGATGGGGGCCCACTCGCCTAGCGACATGTAGGATGGGGGCCCACCTACATGCGTCTTCTTTCTCTTTTTTTCTCTTCTTCCTATCGCTCATATCTCTCTTCTCTCTCCCTGCCGCTATGATCAACCCGGCGCCACACGCCAGAGGCCCCTTAGGAATCAGCTGATCTGGCCGCCCTAGACCAGATCCGCGTGGATCCACATGCATCGAAGCTTTGCCTACTTCGCCGGACCCAGCCAGGCTGGAGTTGTAACCAGCCATGGCAGACTACACCCCATGGCATAATTCGCTGGAACTGGCAGACGTCGAGGGGTACAACTATGGTGTTTTTTTTGCTATAACCGTTTGTTGGTTTTGCTCTACTATCAGCGTGTAGAACCTTGCAATTCTGGTGACCCTCGACTGGAAAGTGGCGGAGGCATTGCAGAACCTGCTGCACGCGCTCATGCTACAATCACGCGTTCATGCTATAATAGCTAACCCAAAAGCTTCAAATGAGATGAAAAAGAAGCTTCAACTAGATATATGAAAAGCTGCAAGCAGTCATTGGCATGTTAGAATGCCATGTCAGAATGCTACAACTGTTGACATAAAATGCTACAACCCTTGATAAAATAAGCTTCAACCGAAACGATAGAGAAAGCATTAACCAAGACTGTTACAACGAAAAATAGCTGCAACTGTTGATAAAAAAGTTTCGACCGTAGATGCAAAAAGCTACAACCATTAAAAGAGAAAGCTACAACCATACACTGCATAATCAAAAAAGTTGCATCCGTTGTAGAGAAAGCTTCAATCGTATGTGCGAAAAGCTTCAATCGTTGCCATGTCAAAATGCTACAACCATTGACATAAAATGCTACAACCCTTGATGAAAAAAGCTTCAACCGAAACGACAGAGAAAGCATTAATCAAGACTGTTACAATGAAAAATAGCTGCAACCATTGATAGAAAAGTTCCGACCGTAGATGCAAAAAGCTACAACCATTAAAAGATAAAGCTACAACCATACACTGCATAATCAGAAAAGTTGCATCCGTTGTAGAAAAAGTTTCAATCGTATGTGCGAAAAGCTTCAACCGGCATGCGTTGCCACCGAAGCTGCAATCACAGTTAATGGCCTGGTAGCCGTCGTCGACGCAATTTTGGTGCAGCGATGAGCATCAATGGCGAGTCGCGGCGGCGGAGCTACAACCGGGGAGAGCTACAAGCGTCGCCGCTGCAAGCTGCAACCGCAGATGTAGTTTGTTTCATGCGTCGCGACGACGATGAGAATGGCCGGCGAGTGTTGGAAGCGGCGACGGGGACGGGCGACGAGGGTGGGGACCGGCGACGGGGATGGCCGGCGAGGGTGCGGATCGGTGACGAGGACGGCTACCGGAAGGGCTAGGAGGCGCGGCGCGGCGCAGCCCGAGTGAGGGGATCGGACCCGAGGAAGAAGAAGCTGGGGTAATTTTTTTTGCTCCAGATCCAACTGCTGCGTAGCTCGCATCGGGCGGCTAGGGCTGGACCGGCCGAAATTTTTGGCCGATGCGCCGACGCCTAGCAGTGCCCCAAATGTTTGGGCTGTCCGGCACCCTTCATACGTAACTCCATCAAACTCATCCAAAGCTATGCCAAATGTTTGGGCTGTCCGACATCCTTCATATGTAACTTTACCAAATCAATCTCAAATGTTTGGGCTGTCCAGGACCCTTCATATGCAACTCAGCATATATTGGGTGGATATGAGGTGGTCAAAACCTCGGCTCTTCCAGCCGCACCATCCCAGGGACTTTGCCCAATAAGCAGCAACGGCAACACACGAGGAAAAGGGCATGTTGTCGAGGGGCGGCCAGGAAGGAGCAGGTTGAGGCCATGCCACCATGTTGGGCCGGCCGGAGGACACAAACAATAGTCGGAGGAAGGCCCGAACTTCGCTAGATCGGATCCGAGATGGAGGGGAAGGGGGTGCCACGGTGCGTCAGGGTCGGAGTGGCCTGCCATCACCATCCCGGGCCGGCGTGCAGCTTCGTCGGTAGCCCTCCAACAGCGGCGATGCAGAGGGAGGAGGGAGCTAGCGCGGTGGCTAGCTTTCCCTCATGTTGCGGGGAATGAGTTTCACCCAATTCTACACACACAAAAACGGAAAAAAATCATAAAAATCAAACTATTATACAATAATTACTTTATGTAACAAGGATATAGAGAGAGATTGTAGAAAGGGATGGGATAGTTATTTTTGTAAATTCCTCAACTTAAGAAAAAACACATATACATAACATAAAAAATAATAAGTAAGATGAGATTCGACCTCCCCCTGCATACTTAATTTCTTCTCCTATACAAAAGCTAGCAAACCCCGCTCCATTGGTAATTCCATCAATAACACCCTTATAAAAAAATGTTAGTTCGGTTAATCCTCTTACATCGAGGATAAAAAGTCCCTATTATACAAAATATCTATATAACCATGATTATATGACCAACTGATGGTGTGTGTCTTTTCTTTCGATTTGTAGGTTGACGGTGACCAGATTAAGCATGGCGACTTAAGAAATTGTTTGCTATTTACTTCTATGGCAATTTCCTGTTTCCTATCCCGACAATTTTGCCATGTGAATTAACATGTTGTATGGTGGTGGCATGAATTTTTTTTTGAATAAAAAATCTTATAACATGGCAATACGTTGTTTTAGTTCATTCACATGACATTTTTTTGAATTTTTTCTATCCTAAATCATGGCAAATTTAGATAATTGTTTGTAATGGTCACATGTGAAATGTAGGGTTTTGTTGTTCTATACAACAATCCATGTTTTTAATAATGTTTTAGTAGTCGCCAGACAATAAATTCTTTCACTTTTGTACATTTGCATGGTAAAAAAAATTAGGACGTTTTTCTGTCCCAAATGACGGAAATTTTTATACAATTGTTGTTATTTTCACATGGCAAAATGTAGGTATTCTGTTTCTGAGTTGAACCATGGCAAAAAAATGGGCTTACCATGGCATTTTCATTGTAATTTTCCCTTTTACCATGTATTTGTAGATACTATGGCATATTATTTTCTTGAACATAGTATTTTTTCCATGATCCTTTTAAAAAAATCCACTCATCTATGATTTTCCTACCTTCCACCATTATATAGACATGAAAAATGCACACATATTACGAATTTCATCTGTCCGAGTTTCAACGAGCCAATGTGAAATTTGATGACACATGCCAATTTTGGTTTCCTTTGCCATGTCCATGTCCAAAAGTAGAAAAACGAGAACTTGCGAGGTATCATCTACATTTTTGACGATCCATGGTGATTTGGTTTCATGATGCATGGCAATTTGGTTTGATGACACATGGTAATTTTGGACATGTCCATGTCCAAAATGAAACTAATTTTGCCATGTATCATCTACATTTTATCCCACATTTGCCATGGCAAGCAAGATCCTTTGTACTACCTTTTGACAATTTAATTTCATGTTTGGCCATGCCAACAATTATTCCTTCCCTTTTTTGATGATGACATGATAACATGTGTTTCCATGGAAAATTTGAAATATTTTTTTAGGATTTATTTTGCTAATTTTGCCATGTCTTATTTACATTTCTTCTGATATTTTCCATACCTATGAAAAATATTTTTGTTGTCTTTAGCAGTTTTGTTCTCAATTGCGCCATGGTAACTAAATATCCTTAACTTTTTGTGTTCCCATGGCAATTTTTGAAATGTTTGTTGGAAAACAAATTGCTATTTTTCCATGCCTCATCTACGATTTTATTTACTAAATTTTCCATGACAAAAGAAGATCTTTTTATTGCCTTGGCAATATTTTTTTTCCAATGCCAACTAAATATACTTCAAATGGAGTTTTTGTAGCATGGCAGATTTTGGTTTGCGAAATTTAGATGCACAATATTCTTTGATAATGAATTATATATATATATATATATATAAACAAATATAACTTTACATACCATGGTCAATTATTTTGGTACATTTATTTTGGACATGGCAAATTTATTAGACATACCATGGCAAATTAGAGTTTTTGATAAATTATTTTGTGTATGCCATGGCAAATTTGTTTCTACATGACTATTTCAAAACTTTTAATTTTAATTTTTTTACCATCTTCTCTTATGAAACAATTTCTTTGGTTAATCTACTATGTGATGGTACAAATAATTTTAGAATTTTGCATGCTCTATACAAACAATTTCCCCTTAATTGATATGTGACGTTTTATACCTTTCTTCCAAATCTTGCCATCATTGAATTTTTATTTCACAATGGCAAGATTTACATTCATTAGTTGCATTGCTAGACCATGGCTGGTTTTACATCCATGGCGAAGAAAAACAATATCAAAATTTTAAACAAAATTGCATTGCTAGGCCATGGTAATTTGTTTCTTGGAAAATTTATTTTCAGAGCCATGTCAATTTAGTTTTTTCCCTGTGCCATGACAAAATTGTCTTTGACATTCATGTCAAATTTAGTTTTTCAACAATTTGAAAAATTCCACACGTTACAATCACAGTATAAAAACTCAAATTGCATTTTTTTCATTTAGTGTTATGTCGGGGGCAATGCTGATTCCCGCCAACACCTATGGGGACAGGGCCCCTTTTCGGTTCGGTGGGGGGCGGAGAGCGCACAAAGAGCGGATCGAGGCAATGCACGCGGGCGATTTTACCCAGCTTCGGGCCGCACGGATGCGTAAAACCCTACTGCTGCTTGTTTGTGTATATTGGATTCTTGCTCAGGAGCGATGGACGCTGCCATACTGAGCTTGAGAGTGTTCCTGGTGTTGAACGAGCCGAACTGCTCGAGCCTCTGAATTCTCCGAACCCCCTCTACGTTGCGGCCGGGCCTCCCTTTATACTTTAAAGGGGTCACTGACAGGTGGCAACGTAGACTAGAAGGGTAAAAATGGAAAAGGATGCGGTAGGTGCAGCTACCGCTACTGTGGATACAGTGCATCCTACCTAACTCTGACGGCAGGGGACAAGGGCATTAAATGCCTGTCTGAGTCTCCTAAACAGTGCAAAAGGTGACCGTTAGGAGCGCCACCGTTTGCCATGATGGGCTTCTCTTCATCTCCGCTTGCCACCACGTACCCCTAGCTGCACGGCCTCCTGCCACGTGTGCTTGGGAGAGTCCTAGGGCGACACGTTAGCAGGTGTGCTGGAGCGCGGGCACGAAGTGGGGGTTTCCCGCGGCATGCTCCTTGCCGCGGCCGTCGTCTTGTCGCGTCTGGAAGCTTGTCGCTCGCCGGTTCTTGCCGGGACGCAGGGCACGTCGCGGCAAGCTTTCTTGGTATGTCTTGAGTGGCCTTCCCGGCAAGTTCCTCTTGCCGGGGTCTTGTCTCTTCCTGGCAAGCTCCTCTTGCCGGGGCCTTGGTTGGCCTTCCCGGCAAGCTCCTCTTGTCGGGGCTTTGATTTGAATACTTTGTTCTTGAATGGTCTTCAAGGGAACCACGGAGGGTCCTGGCGGTAACCCGGCAAGCCTTGCCGCGGGGCGCTGCAACTGCCCGTGCACGAGTTCGGGGTAATAGGGTACCCCTACTCTAGTACACCGACAGGAGCCCCCGGGCCTGGGTCATACACGATGCCGAGCGCTGTTGGGCCAGGCCCAAAACAGTGCACAGGCATGCGCGGCCTAGGTCACGCCGAATCTAACTCTGCTCCCACCGCGCACGCCCAGAACGGCACGCGTCAAACGCGGTGTCGAGATCGTGGGTGGCGTGCATGGGGATAAGCCCCCCGAGCATGCGTCAGGCCATGATGATGGGGACGATTCACGCCCTCCTCCTTAAACGGAGGTAGGTGTGAGGGTGTGGTGCATTTACTGGACGGGGCCGGTGCGCGGTTTTCGGGACGTCCACTCCCCGCGTTCACGGGGCAGAGCGACGCCGCCTCATCTGTCGCCTTAGTTCTGCATCCCCGCCACGCGGCTCCCATGCACTTGAGGTCACGGACGGTGGATTGGGAAACTGGGCCGTCGCAAGCGGGTTGGCCCCGACTCCCTGCCCTTCCCGTGCCTTGATTCGCTGAGCAGGGCGGCCGAGTCCCCACCTCGCTCCTTTATAAAGAGCGGGATGGGAGCATGGAAACCCGCACTCTCTCATCTTCTCCTTTCTTCAGCTTCTGCTCCCCTTTCTCTCATCTGCCATGGAGAAAGGGAACCCGGGCCCTTCATCGATGGCAGCGAGGGTCGCCACCAGATAGCGCCTCTCTCCCTCTTCTACGCCCGTGGTGGCTGAGCCAGTCTTGAGGGGAAGAGGAAGGGGACGAGGTCGCGGACGAGGTCGAGGACGAGGTCGAGGCGCTCGGGGAAGAGGCGGACGGGGCGGCGCGTCAGCTTCACCTCCGCCGGCGGCTCTTCCCCCCACGGCGGTCCATATAGGGGACGACCCTTGCGAGTTCTTCGTCAGGCTGCGCCGGGCGCCTCGTCGTCGCCTCCGGCTTCCAGCCCCGTTTGCGCACGCGATGGAAGTGGAGCCGCCCGAGACGCTGAGACTGCACATGAGGGGCTGTGGGATCAGCGGCACGCGAGTCCGCGTTGCATTCCCAGGCCCTAATGTGATGTATCTTGATCGAGGGTGGAAGACGTTCGCTCGCATCCACAGCTTGACGGAGGGGTTTACCCTCCATTTTAAGTTGATGGAGGGCGATCTCCTCTCCGTCAAGGCCTTCGGGTGCTTCGGCACTCGGGCGAAGTGCTGCGTGGATAGCTCCTCCGATAGCGAAGGCTCCTCCTCGAGCGAGAGCGACGAGGAGGGGAGCGACAACAACAACGAGGGTAGCGGGCGGCGGAGTAGCGGGTCCGACTAAGCGTCGGGCGCCGCCTTGCGCGGCACCGACGACTCCATCATCCGCGTCGCCGGCTTCTTGAACTCCCCGGGGTCGTCTCCTTGGGCGGCTGGCGTAGGGAGGCTGCGGAAGGGGAAGAGGGTAGGCGACAAGGCCGTCAAGTCGGAGTACGAGGGCGTGGTGCCCTCGACAGCGTGCTGACGTCCCGCCGCCCCGTCTTCGAGCCCCGCTTCCAGCGTCGCCGTCGCCGTCCAGCCTTCGGACGGCCCCCGGGATGTTCCCTTGGTGTCTTCTGGCACCCGTAGCTCGCCTAGGCACTCCTTTTGCCCTTTTCGCCTCCTTGACCTGCCTCCTGAAAAGGGGGACAGGAAAGGGATCACGGGCATCTTATCTTTTTAATTTGTAAGCCTTCGGGCCTTAGCTGTATCTAAAATCTGTAATCCTCTCTTTCATGTTTTTCATCCTTTATGGACTGTACCTGAGTGGGATGTTTTTTAATGAAAGGGGATGCTTGCCGGGTTATTTGTCTCGTGAGTTAAACCCACGCCAAGGGGCAAATCCTTGGTATCCCTCGGACAGACATTTCATCTCCCGGCAACAGACCCTGCCGCCTTCCCACGTCGCTCGACCTTTCTCATGCTTTTGACGGAGGCAGGAATGAGGTGGGTGCGGTCTCCTCGCTTCATCCCCTTGCTTCTGCGACTACGACCAAACTTGGCCCCGAGAACGAGCCCCAGGGCCTAGAGTCGAGGGAGCACGGCAGTTTCCGGGAAGAAACGTGGTTTCGCATTCCCCAGTCCATAAGAGGATGCATGATGAGAGATGAAAGACTTATCTGATAGCGCAGCCCTCGGCAACTCTGGTTTGCCGTGGACGATTCTTGGCACTCACAGCCCCCGGCGATACTGGCTTGTCGGGAAGGCTCTTATCTTCAGCAGAGAACTTCGTCGTTCTCGATGCCGGCTTCCGGCAAGCTGATTGCCAGGAAGGCTTTTATCTTCAGCAGAGAACTTTGACGTTCTCGATGCCGGCTTCCGGCAAGCTGGTTGCCAGGAAGGCTTTTATCTTCAGCAGAGAACTTTGACGTTCTCGATGCCGGCTTCCGGCAAGCTGGTTGCCAGGAAGGCTTTTATCTTCAGCAGAGAAATTTGACGTTCTCGATGCCGGCTTCCGGCAAGCTGGTTGCCAGGAAGGCTTTTATCTTCAGCAGAGAACTTC
>NC_041382.1:524820413-524952157 GCF_002162155.2 Triticum dicoccoides
ATGCCGGCTTCCGGCAAGCTGATTGCCAGGAAGGCTTTTATCTTTAGCAGAGAACTTCGTCGTTCTCGATGCCGGCTTCCGGCAAGCTGATTGCCAGGAAGGCTTTTATCTTCAGCAGAGAACTTTGACATTCTCGATGCCGGCTTCCGGCAAGCTGATTGCCAGGAAGGCTTTTATCTTCAGCAGAGAACTTTGACGTTCTCGATGCCGGCTTCCGGCAAGCTGATTGCCAGGAAGGCTTTTGGCGAAGAACTTCGTTGTTCTTGACACCGGCTCCCGGCAAGATCGTTGCCGGAAAGGCTTATGGCGAAGAACTTCGTTGTTCTTGACACCGGCTCCCGGCAAGATCATTGCCGGGAAGGCTTATGGCGAAGAACTTCGTCGTTCTTGACGCCGAAAAGATTGGCCCTAAGGGCATTGCCAGCCCTCGGGCCATAACTGCGTTCAAACATAGCAAGTGATTAGCATCCGAAGTGCACTCAACTTGCTTGCGAATTTCGACTTTCGCTGCATATTCCCTATGCCTGCTGGAATGCTTTCCGGTGCGTACGATCCAGCCAGTAGCGCTTGAGGGAACGGGCCCTTAGCGGCTATTCGGGAACAACGCCTCCCGGAAAGGTTTACCTTCTTGGTTCTAGCGCAACCGCACAAGTTGCCGAGCGGACTCGAGGCAATCATGGAGCGCAACTAGACCCGAGAAGGCTCCTCGGCATACAGGTCTATGCAGAAATCTCAAATAAATAGCGCATGCTATCTTCCTGTTCAACCCTTCTTTGTACGTCCACCCTACGCTTTCTAGGGAAACTTGCCGGTGCAGGCACCCTTGCCGTGAGCGCCGAGTGCGGAACTTCAGCAGCCTGCTGGCGGGGTCGCTACCGACAAGTAATCTTGTCGCAACTAGTTGCAGCTCGCTTAAGTTGTTGAGCGGACTCGAAACAAAGTAAGGGCGCTAGCAGCTCACTTAAGTTGCTGAGCGGACTCGAAGCAAAGTAAGGGCGCTAGCAGCTCGCTTAAGTTGTTGAGCGGACTCGAAACAAAGTAAGGGCGCGACTAGCTACGAGTTGATTCCTCCGCGCACAGGTTTTTCATACAAAGAACAAGATCTCCGAGGCGGATAACCTTATATAGAAAGGAAATATCTAAAGTTTTGCATGACTTAGCTTTTTCTGTTGCCGCACTGGCGTCGTTCTTTTGCTCGCCCGCTCCTTGGGAGCCATGACGATGAAGATTTAGCTTGCGTGCACGCCGGATCGGGTTCGCACGATCTCGACGCCCCCTACCTGGCGCGCCAGAGATGTCGGGGGCGATGCTGATTCCCGCCAACACCTATGGGGACAGGGCCCCTTTTCGGTTCGGTGGGGGGCGGAGAGCGCACAAAGAGCGGATCGAGGCAGTGCACGCGGGCGATTTTACCCAGCTTCGGGCCGCACGGATGCGTAAAACCCTACTGCTGCTTGTTTGTGTATATTGGATTCTTGCTCAGGAGCGATGGACGCTGCCAGACTGAGCTTGAGAGTGTTCCTGGTGTTGAACGAGCTGAACTGCTCGAGCCTCTGAATTCCCCGAACCCCCTCTACGTTGCGCCCAGGCCTCCTTTTATACTTTAAAGGGGTCACCGACAGGTGGCAACGTAGACTAGAAGGGTAAAAATGGAAAAGGATGCGGTAGGTGCAGCTACCGCTACTGTGGATACAATGCACCCTACCTAACTCTGACGGCAGGGGACAAGGGCATTAAATGCCTGTCTGAGTCTCCTAAACAGTGCAAAAGGTGACCGTTAGGAGCGCCACCGTTTGCCACGATGGGCTTCTCTTCATCTCCGCTTGCCACCACGTACCCCTAGCTGCACGGCCTCCTGCCACGTGTGCTTGGGAGAGTCCCAGGGCGACACGTTAGCAGGTGTGCTGGAGCGCGGGCACGAAGTGGGGGTTTCCCGCGGCATGCTCCTTGCCGCGGCCGTCGTCTTGTCGCGTCTGGAAGCTTGTCGCTCGCCGGTTCTTGCCGGGACGCAGGGCACGTCGCGGCAAGCTTTCTTGGTATGTCTTGAGTGGCCTTCCCGGCAAGCTCCTCTTGCCGGGGTCTTGTCTCTTCCCGGCAAGCTCCTCTTGCCGGGGCCTTGGTTGGCCTTCCCGGCAAGCTCCTCTTGCCGGGGCTTTGATTTGAATACTTTGTTCTTGAATGGTCTTCAAGGGAACCACGGAGGGTCCTGGCGGTAACCCGGCAAGCCTTGCCGCGGGGCGCTGCAACTGCCCGTGCACGAGTTCGGGGTAATAGGGTACCCCTACTCTAGTACACCGACATGTTACCATGGCAATTTAATTACAATCGGCACAATTTTTCTAAGCGCTCTTTTACCATGAGAAGATGTTCACATGTTAATTTTTTTGTATTTGTTTTATCATACACATGGAAAATTTGTATACAAAATTAGTTCATTAAATCATGCCAACTCTAGATGTCTTCCAATACTTGTTTGAATTGGGGGTTAGGAACGGAAGGGAGGGGGTATTTTATGCCTAAGTATTTGTAAGTTTCCCATGATCCTGGTCAAGATGTGTTAAGTGCAAACTTTTTTCAAGTTCTCCTTTATCTCTAACTCTATAAATTAGATGATGGCACTTTCATATAACATAACATGGCAATGTTTACAAACTAGAGCATGGCAAGTTGTAAATTTTTGCTTATGGAATTTAAAGAAAAATAGTTAACCTGGCCTAACCCATTTTCCCCACACGTTGTTTGGGCCAACCCGAGGCTTCTCTGAAATCCCACTGCATCGAACTTTCTAGAAAGAGGGAATGGTTCGCTCAATGGAATCTCCCTGTATGACGTTGGACTAGTATTGAGATCCAAAATTAGTACTTCCTCTTATATGATGGGATGGAGGGAGTACATACTCGAAAGTACCCTTATGAGCTCGAATGAATAGTAAAATTGAAAAAAAAATCAAAAAATTCTGAATCTTTTTGTGGTAAACTTTGAGAAAGGTTCAAAGTGTTTGAAAATTTTCATCATGAGATCACATTCTTGGAAAGCGTAGCAAAAAAGACAAAATCAGTGCTCCAAAATGCTTTTGAAAGTAGCATTTTTGGAGCATCAATTTTTTTGTCACGCTTTTCCACGAATGTGATCTCATGATGAAAATTTGCAAGCACTTAGAACATTTGTCAAAATTTACAAAAAAATCAGAAATTTTTGAATTTTTTCCGATTCTACTCTTCATCCGAACTCATTTGAGCCCGAGCTCTGATACTCAGCGTCCGTAAATACCTTGCCTTTTTAGACAATAGTACATACCTTGCTCGCAGCGAAATTCCACGGACTGAGAATCAGAGTAAATAGCAGAAAACTACCCATATTACGGTTAGGGTTTAAAAAAACTACTTACTTTTTTTCACAAATACCTACCAACTATCTGGCTTCTCCTTTTGGTAAACTCAAAGTAACCAACAATTTTGTTAACGTCTTTAGCTTTTCCTCCCATATCCTTGATGGCTAAGTCAAACTCTCCCTTCCAACCTTTAACGGAAAGACCATGAATTCCCCTCTCCTTTGTTTGCCTCTCTGGCGGCCGGTGGCAGGGAGGGGAATATGGTGCCTCCGCTCCTGTAAGTAGTATAGATTAAGTTATTTTTGTCCTTGCAGGTGGATCGCGCGGGCGGATGGCGCCGTTTCTTCTTCGAGTTTGTCTCTTGGGCTCCGATCATCCTTGAGTTCATCCATATGGACGTAATCGACGGAGCTACGATGTAGATTATTGATGTTTCCTTAGTACAGTGAGTTTAGGGTTTCTCGCCGCATGCGAGATTTTGATTTCAGATGCTGCAAATATATTCAAGGGTTCAACGGCGACGACAATGGATGTAGGGCATTTTTTTAACTATGGGTCAAGGTTACAGGAGTAGCAGTTACATTTCTACAAGAGAGGTCATGAGAGTTTTACCAAGGAAAAAAGAGAGGGAGAAAAGATAGACACTAGCCTAAAAAACACAGAAAGAAACAAAAGAAGTTCGAGGGTCACTAGTGGCAGGCCGGACACAAGATACAGATCTAGGGCATTACTCTTAGGGAAACATGCACAAAGACTTCCGGGTTTTCATTGATAAGATTAAGCCGGCTCCGGTAGAGGAGCAATGACAACGACGCGACGGTGGCTTGTTCTAGCGATGGTAGTGGTTGTTTGATGGTCTCGGAATATCGATGTAATTTTATTATGTTTGAGGTGTTTTGTTCGTCTGTGAACTTTGATGGATCATTTTCATAATAAAAAGTGGTAGGTATTTGCAAAAAAATTAAATTAAGTAGTTTTTTGGAACCTTAATTGTAATTGTAGTACTGGTGATTTTATGCTATTTACTCCATGAGTCAAGGCCCACCCAGTCAAAACTCACAGCGGCCATATTTTCTTTTGGGAAAGGACCACTAGCCAACCCGTGGATTCGCCTCCCCTTTGCCTGCTGCTCTAGTGGCTGGTGGTGCGGAGGGAAATCCCGGTGCCTTGACTCTGGCTAGTAGTTTAGGTTAGGGTCTGTTAGTCCTCATAGTGGCAATGCTTTGGCAGATGGTGGTGCATCATCTTCGAGTTGGTCTTCTAGGCTTTGATCCTCTTCGAATTATTCTATTAGGATGGAGTCAACGAAGCTCTAGCATACATTTCTGTCATCTCCTTTGGGCGGTGAGGTTAAGGTTTATCGCCATACGCGTGCGACTGAAATATTTGGTGTCAGGCACTTCAGATTAATTCAAGGATTAAAGGGTTAAACAATAATGACCGTGACTCCAAGGCGCTAGTCCTTAGAGGCATGTGCACGAGGACTTCCCGGTTGTCATCGAAAAGGTCAGGTCGGCTCCGGTATTAGAGTGGCGACGACGGAGCATCAACCACTCGTTCTGGTAATGGTAGTGGTTGTTCGGTGGTATAGGAATCTTGATATAATTTTTATTATGTTTGGGACACTTTGTACTTCATGTGAACTCTCTTAATAGATCAATGCCTTTAAAAAAATAAACAAGAGTTTTTTTGTCTTTTTATATGAGGAGGAACCAGAGTTGCTCGTAGCCATCCGCCCACAAACACTTAATTTTCCAGGGCATCTCCAACGCCGACCCTCAAGATGTCTGCAGTAGTTCGGACCGCGTTGTATCGGTCCACCGATTGGTTGGGACGTGCTCTTTCCCGCAAACTAGAAACAAACTAATAAGGGAGGGACTTTGCAGGCGTCCGGACTGCCACCACACCCTCTTCTAACTGCCTTGGCCCACCCAAAAAAACCTTCGTTGCCGGCGCCTCTATGCGCCCGAAGGCAGCTGCCCGCACTAATGCAACTCTAGAGCAGCCGCTCTGCATTGACACCAGCCCAGAGCAGACGTGACCTCTCACTGGCACTGGCATTGACGTGGCTCACCAGCCAAGGGCACCGCCCGCGCTGCATCTCTGATGTCCACGTCTGTTTAATGCCAGAAAAGACGTTTACCGGACGGGGCAAGAAGGATATCTACCACGGCCGTTCAATGCATGTCCCTCCATCTGCCGCCATTAAATAGGCCCGCCGGCCGAGAAACCAACTCTCGTGCTTGCTCATTGATGCACCCAGACGCTTGGCCTCAGTGGCATCCACTATTTAAGGGCAGACACAATCGGGTCACATCACACCACAACCCATCTGCTACACATCGTCCTCCCGTGCACCACCTCTGCCATGACTGCGAGCGAGAATGCTATGTGAGAGAGACTGTCGACGGAGCAGAAGCATGAGGTCACCGCCCTTGTGTTCTTCATGCTGGGCGGATAGAGGCCGACATGTCGGCTAACTCTCAGGAGGTCTCCGACAATGACCCCACAATGAACACTAGCTTTGATGACGGCTCCATGTCGGAGCCCGCACCGGTGCATGTCGGCTTGACGATGGAGCGGGCACACGCGCACTTCAACGCCGCCATGGCCGAGGAGCAGCCAGCGTCCGCACCTATGTCGGTCAAGCGCAGGAGGAACAACGCTACAATCTGATCCTCCTCGAGCAGCACCGGCTGGCGAAGGGCCAGATCAACGACGAGCGTGCGAGCGAGAAGGCCATGGTCACGGTGAACCTCAACTTTGTCGCTGAGCAACAGACGCTCTACGAGGCCGCCCGTGCTCAAGCCGTCGATCGCAACATACAGGCGACACAACCGGACGTGGAGGTGGCGCTGGCTGCACATGCGATCGCGACGAGAACGATGCCATCCGTGCGTCCTACATGTCGCCAAACGATGTTTGTCCATGATGGTGGGGCAACGAGCATGTAGGCTCCTCCACTTCCGTCGTGGACCTCATGTCTGTCAGCGACAGACAGGCTGTGAACTCCGACGAGGATAAGTAGGGCATGGGAGGCGGTGGGGCTCAAGTCCCAAATGGGTCGGTCTGTCTCCCATGTTCTACTCTTCCTCGCCCGTGATCGCACATTCACTTTTACAGCTCATTCTGTCAGTCCACTAACACTAAACATATTCTCGTCGTGGAAGAATATATTTCAGATTAAAAGTAGGACGCTGATATCCACCACACATGTGGCATCTAGGGGCTATGTGTCGCACGCCCCGTGTGGCATCGACATAGGCCCGCCCGCACGAGCACGTACGGGCACACCTCGTCACAGCCCGCACGTTTGGTGTACTCGTGGATCGCCCACATGTCCATGCGAGCGACCCCGCGGCACGCACAACCAAAATCCGTCTCCCGACTATCGTCCCTCCCCGCCTACTAGCCAGAGTAGCCACCATCGGTCATCTCCAACCTCCGGATCAGCAAATCTTCCCCTACCTCCATCCTCCTCCCTCTCTGAGGGGGTCCTGGATTCGGGGGTCCTCAGGTGTCCGGTTTCGGATCCGATAACCCCTTAACAGCCCAGACCAATGGGTATTTTCCGCGTGTAAAATTCTCATTGGCCGGAGGAAACACATGTTGGCTCACCGTTGGGATAGATGTCATCCACTCATTGAACAGGAGGCGCCTATGATACGTCGACACGTGGCATGGCCCAACAGTGGCCCATTCTGGTGAAAAAGGCCGGCCTAGTAAAAATTAGCAGGCCGCCCCATATAAGGCCTACTTGTGTCAAGTCCATTTAAGCCAACGGCCCATACGAGATGTGCCAATCGGCCTGTCAATGGCCCGTTAATGATTTGACACCATTGCAGTCCATCGTCAGTTCGAGCCCGTTAACAACCCGCTATATATTTGGGCTCAGTATCGTCCAGATGTGGTTTCGGCTTGTTAACGGCGCATTCAAGGGATGGGCCAATTTTCAGGATATGTCTTTCGGCCTTTTAGCGATCCATTTAAGTGTTGGGCCAATTTTCGGCCTGTTGTGTCTTTCAGCCTCTTGACGTTCCATAAATGAGTTGGGCCATTTGCATTCGGACCTGAGTTTTGGCCTTTCAACGGCCCATGGTCTTCATGGTCCAATACCAACCCATTTTCTCTTTCGGCCTGCTAAAGGCCCACAACACAGTTGGGCCATATACAGTACGACCTGACTTTGAGCCTCTTAGCGGCCCATGCTCTTCATGGTCCAGTACGAGCTCATTGTCTCTTTCGGCCTGCTAAAGGCCCACAGTATAGTTGGGCCATATATAGCATGACCTTAGTATCGGCCTATGCAATCAAATGGGCCCACCTGTTTCCTTCTTCGATGTCGGCTTGTTAATGACCCGGGAGGTAACATGGCCGACCATGAACTTTTGGCCTCGTAACGGCCCATTAACTTAATGGCCCACCAAAGTTCGAACATGTCTGTATTCCCAATTAGATAATTTGAGTCCATTATGACGAGTAATTATGCACATGACCAAAATCGATCAATCAAAGGCCTATGAGAATTTTGGCCCCTGCGAGCCCATTAGGGAAGCTCATTAAGGGCAGTGGGCTGATTCCTTCATATAGGGCCCATGACTGTTCGTGCTAACTAATAATTTCACTGCTTTTTTAGCTTCCTAGCGACCATTTAGCTCGAATGCGAGGCGCGCTAAGCAAAGGTATGGCATACAGGGAAAAACGTTGCACATCCAACATATATTACAGGAAATTGCATCCATTGGGCAATCAAAGATTGATGCCAATGCAAATAAATGAACATAACCAAACGACCTACAACGTCACAATCTGCAACCTCAACGCGGATGACGCCCATAAGCATGTGGGCAAGTTCTTCCTGCTTTGCTACACTGTCTCTGAAAACATTGATCAGTTGTTGTTGCACAAGAATGTGCACCTCTGATTCCTCCACCATTTCCATCATTGCTTCAGCCAGTAATTGGTTCACAAACATACATTTTTTTCATTGAATTTGAGACAAAGGAAACTGAACAGATCCAGATGGCAATTTTGGCAGCCTTGTATTATTGATAGTGGAGAGTGTCTCGACCACTGCATCATAATATAAATTAGGAGGGGAACCGAACAGATTAATGAAGAGTTGTTGCCATATCACCTGGCCTAGATTTATTGGAAAGAAACAATGGGGTTGCCTTGCTGTTTTTAGAGTTTATCTTCTTATCTTTAGCAGCCTGCACCAAATTAACACACTAGCATTGCTATCATTGGCCAGGTCAGATAATAGGAAAGCAACATTAATACAACGAATGTTTGGGCAACCAGACCACACCATCCTACACCAAATTAACACACTATGGCACAACTATCATCAGCCAGGTAAGGTAATATGAAAGCAACATTGACACAATGAATGAATGGGCAGCCAGAGCAGCACTACAATTCAATAATGTGCATGATATGATATAGTACACTCATGTAGCTCAGTATGCAAAACTACCAGGAAGTTTTCCTTACAAAAATCAACATTGTCGCCTTTAATTATACATTTTGCTACAACTAAATTTAGATCAGATAAAGGCTGGATTCACGCCGATTAACAAAATACATGTTGATGTAAAAATATAGTGATATACAACATGTACTTACATCAGCATTGGAGCATGGAGAATTCCTGCAAGATACTTTCCTCGAATACGATCCTAGTACAGAAAGTCTTCTATCCTTTAAGCTTACTTTCTAAAAGAGAGATGGGTAAGAAACATGTAGAAAATATGATCAGAATGCTATAAAATTTCATGATGCGAGGATACGCACACACTTCTTAGAATGGAGTTGACATATTTTTGCTGGTCTGGAGCAGATTAGTTCTTTGGCCACTAGAATCTGCTTATTCTCAGTAGGAGTTGGGTTTCTCTGTGCTGGAGTAGTATCTATGAAAACTGGAGTTGGTTTACTATCTCTGGCATTTGGATCTTTTGCAAAGACTTGGTTTGTAACTGATGTCTACTACACAACCTTCTTCTTGTAGACGTTGTTGGGCCTCCAAGTGCAGAGGTTTGTAGGACAGTAGAAAATTTCCCTCAAGTGGATGACCTAAGGTTTATCAATCCGTGGGAGGCGTAGGATGAAGATGGTCTCTCTCAAACAACCCCGCAACCAAATAACAAAGAGTCTCTTGTGTCCCCAACACACCGAATACAATGGTAAATTGTATAGGTGCACTAGTTCGGTGAAGAAATGGTGATACAAGTGCAATATGGATGGTAGATAAAGGTTTTTGTAATCTGAAAATATAAAATAGCAAGGTAACTAATGATAAAAGTGAGCGTAAACAGTATTGCAATGCTAGGAAACAAGGCCTAGGGTTCGTACTTTCACTAGTGCAAGTTCTCTCAACAATAATAACATAATTGGATCATATAACTATCCCTCAACATGCAACAAAGAGTCACTCCAAAGTCACTAATAGCGGAGAACAAACGGAGAGATTATGGTAGGGTATGAAACCACCTCAAAGTTATTCTTTCCGATCGATCTATTCAAGAGTTCGTACTAGAATAACACCTTAAGACACAAATCAACCAAAACCCTAATGTCACCTAGACACTCCAATGTCACCTCAAGTATCCGTGGGTATGATTATACGATATGCATCACACAATCACAGATTCATCTATTCAACCAACACAAAGAACTTCAAAGAGTGCCCCAAAGTTTCTACCGGAGAGTCAAGACGGAAACGTGTGCCAACCCCTATGCATAAGTTCACGAGGTCACGGAACTCGCAAGTTGATCACCAAAACATACATCAAGTGGATCATGTGATATCCCATTGTCACCATAGATAAGCACATGCAAGACATACATCAAGTGTTCTCAAATCCTTAAAGACTCAATCCAATAATATAACGTCAAAGGGAAAACTCAATTCATCACAAGAGAGTAGAGGGGGAGAAACATCATAAGATCCAAATATAATAGCAAAGCTCGCGATACATCAAGATCGTGCCGACTCAAGAACACGAGAGAGAGAGAGAAAGAGAGAGAGATCAAGCACATAGCTATTGGTACATACCCTCAGCCCCGAGGGTGAACTACTCCCTCCTCGTCATGGAGAGCGCCGGGATGATGAAGATGGCCATCGGAGAGGGATTCCCCCTCCGATGGGGTGCCGGAACGGGTCTAGATTGGTTTTCGATGGCTACGGAGGCTTGTGGCGGCGGAACTCCCGATCTAGGTTTCTTTCTGGAAGTTTTGGGTTGTATAAGAGGTGTTAGAGTCGGGAACAAGGCAGGGGGTCTTCGGCTGTCCACGAGGCAGGGGGCGCGCCTAGGGGGTGGGCGCGCCCCCCACCCTCATGGGTAGCCCGGGACTCTTCTGGCCCAACTTTTTTTTACTCCGTATTCTTTTTCTGGTCCAAAAATAAGTTTCGTGAAGTTTCAGTTCAATTGGACTCCGTTTGGTTTTCCTTTTCTGCGATACTCAAAAACAACGAAAAAACAGAAACTGGCACTGGGCTCTAGGTGAATAGGTTAGTCCCAAAAATCATATAAAATAGCATATAAATGCATATAAAACATCCAAGTTTGATAATATAATAGTATGGAACAATCAAAAATTATAGATACATTGGAGACGTATCAAGCATCCCCAAGCTTAATTCCTGCTCGTCCTCTAGTAGGTAAATGATAAAAACAGAATTTTTGATGTGGAATGCTACCTAACATATTTATCAATGTAATCTTCTTTATTGTGGCAAGAATATTCAGATCCATAAGATTCAAGACAAAAGTTTAATATTGACATAAAAATAATAATACTTCAAGCATACTAACTAAGCAATTATGTCTTCTCAAAATAACATGGCCAAAGAAAGCTTATCCCTACAAAATCATATAGTTTGGCTATGCTTCATTTTCGTCACACAAAAATGCTCTCATCATGTACAACCCCGATGACAAGCCAAGCAATTGTTTCATACTTTAGTAATCTCAAACTTTTTTCAACTTTCACGCAATACATGAGCGCGAGCCATGGATATAGCACTATGGGTGGAATATAATATAATGATGGGGGTTGTGTGGAGAAGACAAAAAGGAGAAAGTATCACATTGACGCGGCTAATCAACGGGCTAGGGAGACACCCATCAATTGATGTCAATGCAAGGAGTAGGGATTGCCATGCAACGGATGCACTAGAGCTATAAATGTATGAAAGCTCAACAAAAGAAACTAAGTGGGTGTGCATCCAACTTGCTTGCTCACGAAGACCTAGGGCATTTGAGGAAGCCCATTGTTGGAATATACAAGCCAAGTTCTATAATGAAAAATTCCCACTTAATATATGAAAGTGATGACATAAGAGACTTTCTATCATAACGATCATGGTGCTACTTTGAAGCACAAGTGTGGAAAAAGAGGATAGTAGCATTGTTCCTTTTTATTTTGTCAGAGTAATTGGACACGGATACCCCGAAGACGGCGAGACAATAAATCAAGACATCAGGGCTAGCAAAGCCCCTTAGTCCGACTGCCCGGCCGCTCCTGCCGGCTCCCTGTCCGACTGCTCTGCCCGGCCGGCTACCGGCTGCCGACTGCGCCAACCAGCCGGCTGCCGACTACAGCCTGACGTGACCCTGACAGGACGGCCATACCACGGACAAGACATCTATACCGCGACGCCATCATCTACAGTGTACCTGTCCCCTTGTCACTATTCTATAAAGTGCCTAGAGGACAAGCTTGACATGCACCATGCCCCATGCATGGCTTGGCTTGTAAGCTACCCAAGGTAGCTTACAACCAACGTCATGTCCCATGCCCAGTACACGCTATATATAGCTAGCTCCATCCATCCATCAGAGGATGGACTCACACACTCACGCACACACACAAGCTAGCTAGCTAGCAAGAGAGCTAGCTAGCAATCCATCCATCCACTCCTACGGGCAAGCATGCCCAAGCACACCTATTCGGCCAAGAGCAACGGCCACCATGCCACATGCATATACGAGACCAGATGCCTATGGCACTGACCTCAGATACAACTCCAGGAGCACTCTGTACCAGATATACCACATATACTCAGACATGCAGGAGTAGGGGTGTTATCTCTCCGGAGAGCCCCGAACCTGGGTAAACTAGCGCGTGATACTCGCATACCCGTCCCTGGATATTCCGGCAGCAGTCTTGCCCTCACACGAAGCCACCTTGTGGCATATGTCGTCTTGCACCCCCCGTGAGAATACCACGACATTTGGCGCCCACCATGGGGCGGTACTATGCTACCGCGCTGCTGCTGGTTTCGCAGTCCGGGCGGGACCATCTTCGTCATCACCGCGGCATCGCCGTCGTCTCTCCGGTAGCACTCGGGGGCCCGACATCGACGCGCCCTCGGAGCGGCCGCGAGGGGCGGCACGTCCTCGCCATCGGCCTCTTCATCATCACCACCGCAACGCCGACCGTTCGTGCCTCGCTTCGGTCGGCCGCATCCGTGCACGCGTCGTGCCGCGTCGCTCGCGTCTGCTCCTCTGTGCATTGTGCCTTGCTCCGGCCGAAAAGCGTGTTTGCCACTCCATATATCATCCATACAAGCTAGCTAGATGCAAGTCAAACTGTGATCAAACGTTAGCCATACACTGGTTATACATGCCTCGTACGCTTCCTGTACCATGGCCATGCGCCACCAAAACCATGCCCAGATATTCCCCAGATAATAGTCACATAATCCCCATATAATCCACTGCTTGTACACTGACCGGATACTAGTCAGATATCCATCAGAGAACGCCCAGACTATAGCGCTGCTCGTTGCTCCTGCCACCCCGCGCGCCTGGCTCATCGTCCTCGCGCGGCTCCGGCCTGCCCGACCCGCGCTGTGCCCTGCATCCGGCTCCGCGCCTCCGTCATGGCTGCGCCGGCTCGCCTGGCCGTCCACTCAGTCTCCACGTGCCTGCCCGGGTCGCCACTGTGGCCACCCGCGCACCGGCTCCGTCTCCCACGTGGACTGGGTCGCCCCTGTCGTGTCCCGCGCCGGCCGGGTCCTCTGCTGCCGGGTCCGACTCCTCCCGCGTCTGCACCGTCTAGCGCTGGGTCCGGCTCCGCGCCCGCCTTGCCACTCGCCGGCTCGCCTCCCGCCGCCTCCGCCTGCAGCGCCGGGTTCGGCCCCGTCCGCTGGAGTCCTCCGACCCGGCCGCGCTGGCTTCCTCGCAACCCGGCCTGCCGGCTTCGCCCCGAGCCGGCTTCCTACCCACTTGGCACGCCGGCTCCACCCGCATCGGCTACCCGGCCGGCCTTGCCGCCTGCCATCTTCCCAGCGACCCGGCCGCTTGCCGGCTCTGCCCGCAACCCGGCGACCCGTCCGTGCCGACTTCCTCGCAACCCAGCCTGCCGACTTCTGCTGTGCCTCGGCCGCTGGCTTCCCCGCAACCCGGTGCCGGCTTCTGCCGCGCCCCGGCTATCGGTTTCTGCCGCGTCCCGCTCCTGCCTGCTGCACATGCAAAGAAAGAAAGAAAAAGAGAGAAGGGGCCGGCTGGAAAGAGTTTCCGGGTTTAAAAAAAAGGAAGAAGAGCTGTGTCTGACTGCTCAAGGTCGGCTGGCAAAAAAAAATGGAGTGAGATGCCGGCTGGAAAGAAGCAAAGGCCGAGTGCCTAGCCAACTAAGAGAAAGAAAAGAGTGGTCGGTTGGATATAAAAAAAAGAGAAAAAAGGGAAAGATCTGACTGCGCAGACTGCTGCCCAGCCGACTGCTTTGTTTGACCGACCGCGTCACCGCTCGGCTGGCCGGTTCATCTGCCTGTTTCGCTGCCTGGCCGACCGATGAGCCGATCCGGCTGCGCACAGCCAGCTAACGAGGAGAAGAGAAGAACAAAGTAGTCGCCGGGAGATCCGGCCCGACTGCTCGGCAGTCGGTCCAAATCTCGGGGGCTACACCTAGCGGGTGCGCCGACGCGTAGCCGCGCCGGCTGTCTTCGACGACCTCTGCCGCGACTACACAAAAATCTATGTGAGCTCCTCACCCGCATATTTTCGCATCACGCAAGCACGGTTAACCCCGAACGATGCTCGGGGGGCTATCTCTGCATTTTTATTACAGTTGCACCACTGTTCGCCCCGGTGCCAGCCAGAGTTGGCCCGGGGCTGACCGCTTGGCCTAAGATGTTTTTCCCGCAGACGGCTTAGTAGCGTGTGGAGTACCAAAGGCCAACCTCTCAGCCACAGACCGCAGAGCGGCTGTCCGGCTAGCGAGAGCAAAAGCTGGAGGTCATCCCATGTGAAAAAACGTCCGGGAAGAGAAACGCTTCGGGGGACCCAACCGTTTCCTTTATGAGTATCTTCTCGGTTAAATCCACTCCCAGAGTCCGAGTACTGTACACTCCACTTTGCGGCCCACTCTCAGCCACAGACCGCAGAGCGGCTGTCCGGCGAGCAAGAGCACAAGCCAAAAAGCGGAGGGAACATGAAAAAGATTAAGGGGGCTCGGACGAAACCGAGTCGGCACCCTCCGCATAAAACTTGCAATGCTAAAAGCAAACATTAGATATATCTGCGTTGACTAACTTTGTCTTTTTTATGATCATTTCCATGAACACTCGCCAAAAAACCTCCGCCCAACTTTGCCAAGTTGCCCGGAGGCTTGGGGGATACTGTCAGAGTAATTGGACACGCATACCCCGAAGACGGCGAGATAATAAATCAAGACATCGGGGCTAGCAAAGCCCCTCAGTCCGACTGCCCGGCCGCTCCTGCCGGCTCCCCGTCCGACTGCTCTACCCGGCCGGCTACCGACTGCAGCCTGACGCGACCCCGACAGGACGGCCATACCGCGGACGAGACAGCTGTACCGCGACGCCATCATCTACAGTGTATCTGTCCCCTTGGCACTATTATACAAAGTGCCTAGGGGACAAGCTTGACATGCACCATGCCCCATGCATGGCTTGGCTTGTAAGCTACCCAAGGTAGCTTACAACCAACGCCATGTCCCATGCCCAGTACACACTATATATAGCTAGCTCCATCCATCCATCAGAGGATGGACTCACACACTCACGCACACACACACAAGCTAGCTAGCTAGCAAGAGAGCTAGCTAGCAATCCATCCATCCACTCCTACGGGCAAGCATGCCCAAGCACACCCATTCGGCCAAGAGCAATGGCCACCATGCCACATGCATATACGAGGCCAGATGCCTATGGCACTGACCTCAGATACAACTCCAGGAGCACTCTGTACCAGATATACCACATATACTCAGACATGCAGGAGTAGGGGTGTTATCTCTCCGGAGAGCCCCAAACCTGGGTAAACTAGCGCGTGATACTCGCATACCCGTCCCTGGATATTCCGGCAGCAGTCTTGCCCTCACACGAAGCCACCTTGTGGCATATGTCGTCTTGCACCCCCCGTGAGAATACCACGACATATTTATTATTATTTTTTTGGGCCTTCTTTTTTTATTTGGCCTTTCTATTTTTTGGGACAATGCTCTATTAATGATGATCATCACACTTCTATCTATTTACAACTCAATGATTACAACTCGATACTAGAACAAGATATGACTCTATATGAATGCTTCGGGCGGTGTACCAGGATATGCAATGACTCATGAGTGACATGTATGCAATAATTATGAACGGTGTCTTTGCCACAAATACGATGTCCACTACATGATCATGCAAGGCAATATGACAATGATGATGTGTGTCATAATAAATGGAACGGTGAAAAGTTGCATGGCAATATATCTCAGAATGGCTATGGAAATGCCATAATAGGTAGGTACGGTGGCTGTTTTGAGGAAGATATAAGGAGGTTTATGTGTGATAGAGCGTATCGTATCACGGGATTTGGATGCACCGGCGAAGTTTGCACCAACTCTCAAGGTGAGAAAGGGCAATGCACGGTACCGAAGAGGCTAGCAATGATGGAAGGGTGAGAGTGCGTATAATCCATGGACTCAACATTAGTCATAAAGAACTCACATACTTACTACAAAAATCTACAAGTCATCAAAAACCAATTATTATGTGCATGCTCCTAGGGGGATAGATTGGTAGGAAAAGACCATCGCTGGTCCCCGACCGCCACTCATAAGGAAGACAATCAAATAACACCTCATGTTTCAAATTTGTTACACAACAGTTACCATACGTGCATGCTACGTGACTTGCAAACCTCAACACAAGTATTTATCAATTTCACAATTACTCAACTAGCACGACTCTAATATCACCGTCTTTATATCTCAAAACAATTATCAAGTATCAAACTTCTCATATTATTCAATGCACTTTATATGAAAGTTTTTATTATATCACTCTTGGATGCCTATCATATTAGGACTAGTTTCATAACCAAAGCAAACTACCATGATGTTCTAAAGACTCTCAAAATAATATAAGTGAAGCACGACAGTTCATCTATTTCTTCAAAATAAAACCACTGCCGTGCTCTAAAAAAATATAAGTGAAGCACTAGAGCAAAAGACAAACTACTCCGAAAGATATAAGTGAAGATCAATGAGTAGTCGAATAATTATGCAACTATGTGAAGACTCTCTAACTTTTAATTATTTAAGATCTTGGTATTTTATTCAAACAACAATCAAAACAAAAGAAAATAAAATGATGCTCCAAGCAAAACACATATCATGTGGTGAAAAAAATATAGCTCCAAGTAAAGTTACCGATGAACGAAGACGAAAGAGGGGATGCCTTCCGGGGCATCCCCAAGCTTAGGCTCTTGGTTGTCCTTGAATATTACCTTGGGGTTCCTTGGGCATCCCCAATCTTAGGCTCTTGCTACTCCTTATTCCATAGTCCATCGAATCTTTACCCAAAACTTGAAAACTTCACAACACAAAACTTAACAGAAAACTCGTAAGCTCCGTTGGTATAAGAAAATAAATCACCACTTAGGTACTGTTGTGAACTCATTCTAAATTAATATTGGTGTAATATCTACTGTATTCCAACTTATCTATGGTTCATACCCTCCGATACTACTCATAGATTTATCAAAATAAGCAAACAACACAATGAAAACAGAATCTGTCAAAAATAGAACAGTCTGTAGTACTCTGGATCAAACGTATACTTCTGGAACCCCAAAAATTCTAAAATAAATTTCTGGACGTGAGGAATTTATCTATTAATCATTTTCAAAAATAATTAACTAAATAGCACTCTCCAATAAAAAATGGCAGCAATTCTCATGAGCACTAAAGTTTCTGTTTTTTATAGCAAGATCAAAAAGACTTTCCCCAAGTCTTCCCAACGGTTCTACTTGGCACAAACACTAATTAAACACAAAAACACAACCAGAACAGAGGTTAGATAAATTATTTATTACTATGCAGGAGCAAAAAGCAAAGAACAAAAATAAAATTGGGTTGCCTCCCAACAAGCGCTATCGTTTAACGCCCCTAGCTAGGCATGATGATTACGATGATGCTCACATAAAGGATAAGAATTGAAACATAAAGAGAGAATCATGAAGAATATGACTAGCACATTTAAGTCTAACCCACTTCCTATGCATAGGGATTTTGTGAACAAACAACTTATGGGAACAATAATCAACTAGCATAGGAAGGCAAAACAAGCATAACTTTAAAACTTTATGCACATAGAGAGGAGACTTGATATTATTGCAATCCCTACAAGAATATGTTACTCCCTCATAATAATTTTCAGTAGCATCATGAATTAATTCAACAATATAACCATCACATAAAGCATTCTTTTCATGATCTACAAGCATATAAAATTTACTACTCACCACATAAGCAAAATTCTTCTAATTCATAATAGTGGGAGTATCATAAGAAACTCGAATACTATAAATTGTTTCCACATTAAAAGACTAATGTTCAGAAAAAGGGTGATCATAATCATGACAAGTTTTATAAATATAATCATCACTACTTTTTATAGCATAAGTGTCATCACAATAATCATCATAAGTAGCAACTTTGTTCTCATCATAATCAATTGAAACCTCTTCCAAGATAGTGGAATCATTACTAAATAAAGTCATGAACTCTCCAAACCCACTTTCATAATTATCACAATAAGATTCAACACCCTCCAAAATAGTGGGATCATTACTTACTAAAGTTGACACTCTTCCAAACCCACTTTCATCAATATAACCATCATACATAAGAGGCATGCTATCATCATAATAAATTTTCTCATAAAAACTTGGGAGACTAAAAATATCATCTTCATCAAACATAGCATCCCCAAGCTTGGGACTTTTCATATCATAAGCATAATCACTCTCATCATTAATAGTATGGATAGCACCAATAGTATAACAATTATCATCATCACAATGAGTAATAGGAGCAACATTATTTGGCAAGGATACATTTTTACCTTTGCTTCTCCGTCTTTTCTTTTTATTCTTCACATCATGTGTGGGTTTTATCCTCTTTTCGGAGCTCCTTAATAATGATATTGGTTGAATAGGAGGCTCCTCCTCGTTACCTGATTCATCATAAGAAATAATAGGAGAATATTGGGAAGTCTCTTTCCTTTCATTATTATTCTTTTCATCTTCTATTTGTTTTCTTGTCTTTATGTAATTGGCAATATAAGGATTTTCAATGCAATTCACCGCACAATACATACAAATTTCTTCTAGATCAAAATCAAGAAATCTATCAAGATTAAATTTTGGAATACCCTCAGTTATATGTTTCATTTCTTCATACCCCAAAAGAAGACTAAGCTCTTTATGATGCTCAAGGGTAATCAAGTTATCACAATTTTTGGACATGATTTGATCATGAAACAAATAGCATTGGAGCTTTAAATGACCATGTTCATTGCAAAGTTCACAAGGATGGCAATAAATATTGAATCTTTCAGCACAATCATCTAGCCTTTCTTGGAACCATTTAGTTTCCAAATACTTATGCCTCTTGCAAAATCTATCCTCCCTATTTGGTGTGTACTTGCAAGCTCTATGTCCACAAAAGTTGACATGCTTATAAGAGACATTTTCATCATGACTAGTGCAATCATCATTAGTACTATGGATATTCAACGAATTCATACTAACAACATTGCAATCATGCTCATCACAATTTTTAGTGCCAAACATTTTAATGCATTCTTCTTCTAGAATTTTGGCACAATTATCGGAATCCTTATTTTCATAAAAGACATTAAAAAGATGAAGCATATGAGGTACCCTCAATTCCATTTTTTGTGATTTTATTTGATAGACTAAACTAGTGATAAAACAAGAAACAAAAAGATTCGATTGCAAGTTCTAAAGATATACCTTCAAGCGCTAACCTCCCCGGCAACGGCACCAGAAACCCCGGCAACGGCACCAGAAAATAGCTTGATTTCTACTACACAACCTTCTTCTTGTAGACGTTGTTGGGACTCCAAGTGCAGAGGTTTGTAGGACAGTAGAAAATTTCCCTCAAGTGGATGACCTAAGGTTTATCAATCCGTGGGAGGCGTAGGATAAAGATGGTCTCTCTCAAACAAACCTGCAACCAAATACCAAAGAGTCTCTTGTGTCCCCAACACACCCAATACAATGGTAAATTGTATAGGTGCACTAGTTCGGCAAAGAAATGGTGATACAAGTGCAATATGGATGGTAGATAAAGGTTTTTGTAATATGAAAATATAAAAACAGCAAGGTAACTAATGATAAAAGTGAGCGTAAACGGTATTGCAATGCTAGGAAACAAGGCCTAGGGTTCATACTTTCACTAGTGCAAGTTCTCTCAACAATAATAACATAATTGGATCATATAACTATCCCTCAACATGCAACAAAGAGTCACTCCAAAGTCACTAATAGCGGAGAACAAACGAAGAGATTATGGTAGGGTACAAAACCACCTCAAAGTTATTCTTTCTGATCGATCTATTCAAGAGTTCGTACTAGAATAACATCTTAAGACACAAATCAACCAAAACCCTAATGTCACCTCAAGTATCCATGGGTATGTTTATATGATATGCATCACACAATCTCAGATTCATCTATTCAACCAACAAAAAGAACTTCAAAGAGTGCCCCAAAGTTTCTACCGGAGAGTCAAGACGAAAACGTGTGCCAACCCCTATGCATAAGTTCACAAGGTCACGTAACTCGCAAGTTGATCACCGAAACATACATCAAGTGGATCACGTGGTATCCCATTGTCACCACAGATAAGCACATGCAAGACATACATCAAGTGTTCTCAAATCCTTAAAGACTCAATCCGATAAGATAACATCAAAGGGAAAACTCAATTCATCACAAGAGAGTAGAGGGGGAGAAACATCATAAGATCCAAATACAATAACAAAGCTCGCGATACATCAAGATCGTGCCGACTCAAGAACACGAGAGAGAGAGAGAGAGAGATCAGGCACATACCTACTGGGACATACCCTTAGCCCCGAGGGTGAACTACTCCCTCCTTGTCATGGAGAGCGCCGGGATGATGAAGATGGCCACCGGAGAGGCATTCCCCCCTCCGGCAGGGTGCCGGAGCGGGTCTAGATTGGTTTTCAGTGGCTACGGAGGCTTCTGGAGGCGGAACTCCCGATCTAGGTTTCTTTCTGGAAGTTTTGGGTTATATAAGAGGCGTTGGAGTCGGGAACAAGGCTGGGGGGCTCCGGGCTGTCCACGAGGCAGGGGGCACGCCCAGGGGGCGTGGGCGCTCTTTTACTCCGTATCCTTCTTCTGGTCCAAAAATAAGTTTCGTGAAGTTTCAGGTCAATTGGACTCCGTTTGGTATTCCTTTTCTGCGATACTCTGATACGCCCATTTTGCATCATCCTTTTATATCGATATTTATTGCATTATGGGATGTTATTACACATTATGTCACAATACATATGCCTATTCTCTCTTATTTTACAAGGTTTACATAAAGAGGGAGAATGCCTGCAGCTGGGATTCTGTGCTGGAAAAGGAGCAAATATTAGAGACCTATTCTGCACAGCTCGAAAAGTCCTAAAACTTCACAGAAGATGTTTTCCAAATATATAAAAAAATACTGAGAGCAAGAACTTCACCAGGGGGGCCACACCCTACCCACGAGGGTGGGGGGCGCGCCCTACCCCCTACCTCGTGGCCCCCCTGGTGGCCCTCCGGTGGCCATATTTTGCTATATGGAGTCTTTCAATGGGAAAAAAATCATAAGCCATCTTCTCGGACGAAACTCCGCCGCCACGAGGCGGAACCTTGGCGGAACCAATCTAGGGCTCTGGTGGAGCTGTTCTGCCGGGGAAACTTCCCTCCCGGAGGGGGAAATCATCGCCATCGTCATCACCAACGCTCCTATCATCGGGAGAGGACAATCTCCATCTCATCTCAAAACCCTATTTCATCTCTTGTATCCAGTTCTTGTCTCCAAGTCCGGGATTGGTGCTAGTAGGTTGCTAGTAGTGTTAATTACTCCTTGTAGTTGATGCTAGTTGGTTTAATTGGTGGAAGATCATATGTTCAGATCCTATATGCATATTAATACCCCTCTGATTATGAACATGTGTATGCTTTGTGAGTAGTTACTTTTGTTCCTGAGGACATGGGAGAAGTTTTGCTATTAGTAGTCATGTGAATTTGGTGTTCGTTCGATATTTTGATGAGATGTATGTTGTCTCTCCTCTAGTGGTGTTATGTGAACGTCGACTACATGACACTTCACCATTATTTGGGCCTAGAGGAAGGCATTGGGAAGTAATAAGTAGATGATGGGTTGCTAGAGTAACAGAAGTTTAAACCCTAGTTTATGCGTTGCTTCGTAAGGGGCTGATTTGGATCCATACGTTTCATGCTATGGTTAGGTTTACCTTAATACTTTTGTTGTAGTTGCGGATGCTTGCAATAGAGGTTAATCATAAGTGGGATGTTTGTCCAAGTAAGGGAAGCACCCAAGCATCGGTCCACCCACATACCAAATTATCAAAGTACCGAACGCGAATCATATGAACGTGATGAAAACTAGCTTGACGATATTCCCATGTGTCCTCGGGAGCGCTTTACATCATATAAGAGTTTGTCCAGGCTTGTCCTTTGCTACAAAAGGATTGGGACACCTTGCCGCACTTTATTTACTTTTGTTACTTGTTGCTTGTTACAAATTATCGTATCACAAAACTATCTGTTACCACTTATTTCAGTAGTTGCAGAGAATACCTTGCTGGAAACCGCTTATCATTTCCTTCTGCTCCTCGTTGGGTTCGACACTCTTACTTATCAAAAGTACTACGATAGATCCCCTATACTTGTGGGTCATCAAGACTCTTTTCTGGCGCCTTTGCCAGGGAGTGAAGCGCCTTTGGTAGGTGGAATTTGGTAAGGAAAAATTTATATAGTGTGCTGAAATTTACTGTCACTTGTCACCATGGAAAGTAATCCTCTGAGGTGCTTGTTCGGTGTATCTTCACCCCGACCAGTAGAGCAAAAAGTTGCTCCTCAACCTACTGAACCTACTGAAAATGAAAATGAAAATGCTTGCTTTGAAGTTCCTGCGGGTATGATAGAAAAACTGCTAGCTAATCCTTTTTTAGGAGATGGAACAAAACATCATGATGAACATCTGATATATGTGGATGAAGTTTGTGGATTATTTAAGCTTGCAGGTGTACCCGGAGATGTTATTAAGAAGAAGGTCTTCCCTTTATCTTTGAGGGGAGATGCATCGACATGGTATAGGCTATGTGATGATATGAGGTCTTGGAATTACAAACAATTGAAATTGGAATTAAATCAGAAGTTTTACCCTATGCATCTTGTTCATCGTGATCGCAATTACATATATAATTCTTGGCCTCGCGAAGGAGAAAGCATCGCTCAAGCTTGGGGGAGGCTTAAATCAATGTTATATTCATGCCCCAATCATGAGCTCTCAAGAGAAATAATTATTCAAAATTTTTATGCTCGGCTTTCTGGTAACAATCGCACCATGCTTGATACTTCTTGTGCTGGCTCTTTTATGAGATTGCACCTGTTGAAATAGAAGATATTGATGTCACAATTAAACTTGCCAATAGAGATACTATTTCGCCAATGGGAATTGTTTGAGATGTTGAAGTCTTGTGTGGGAAAACCAAATATCCTGCTGATTTTCTTGTTCTTGGTTCCCCACAAGATAGCTTTTGTTCCATTATATTTGGTAGACCCTTCTTAAATACTGTTAATGCCACCATAGATTGCAAAAGGGATGTTGTTACTATCGGTTTAGATGATATGACTCATGAATTTAATTTTTCTAAATTTAGTAGACAACACCGTGAAGAAAAATTACCTAGTAAGGATGAAATTATTGGTCTTGCTTCTATTGCCGTACCTCCTAGTGATCCTTTAGAACAATATTTGCTAAACCATGAAAATGACATGTTTATGAATGAAAGAAGGGAATTAGATCAAGTATTCTTTAAATAGGAACCTATTCTGAAAAACAATTTACCTGTAGAAATCCTAGGGGATCCTCCTCCACCCAAGGGTGATCCCGTTTTGAGCTTAAACCGTTACCTGATACTCTTAAATATGCTTATCTTGATGAGAAAAAGATATATCCTATTATTATTAGTGCTAACCTTTCAGAGCATAAGGAAGAGAGATTATTGAAAACTCTGAAGAAGCACCATGCTGCTATTGGGTATACTCTTGATGATCTTAAGGGCATTAGTCCCACACTATGTCAACATAAAATTAATTTGGAAGAAGATGCTAAACCAGTTCATGATCATCAACGCCAGCTGAATCCTAAAATGAAAGAAGTGGTAAGAAAGGAGATACTAAAGCTCCTTGAGGCAGGTATAATTTATCCCGTTGCTGATAGTAAGTGGGTAAGCCATGTCCATTGTGTCCCTAAGAAGGGAGGTATTACTGTTGTTCCTAATGATAAAGATGAATTGATTCCTCAAAGAATTATTATAGGTTATAGGATGGTAATTGATTTCCGCAAATTAAATAAGGCTACTAAAAAAGATCATTACCCCTTACCTTTATCGATCAAATGCTAGAAAGATTGTCCAAACATACACATTTTTGCTTTCTAGATGGTTATTCTGGTTACTCTAAATACCTGTGTCAGCCAAACATCAATCAAAGACTACTTTTACATGCCCTTTTGGTAATTTTGCTTATAGACATATGCCTTTTGGTTTATGAAATGCACCTGCTACCTTTCAAAGATGCATGATGGCTATATTCTCTGACTTTTGTGAAAAGATTTGTGAGGTTTTCATGGACGACTTTTCCGTCTATGGATCTTCTTTTGATGATTGCTTGAGCAACCTTGATCAAGTTTTGCAGAGATGTGAAGAAACTAATCTTGTCTTGAATTGGGAAAAGTGTCACTTTATGGTTATTGAAGGTATTGTCTTGGGGCATAAAGTTTCTGAAAGAGGTATTGAAGTTTATAAAGCCAAGGTTGATGCTATTGAAAAGATGCCATGTCCCAAGGACATCAAAGGTATAAGAAGTTTCCTTGGTCATGCTGGTTTTTATAGGAGGTTCATTAAGGCTTCTCAAAAATCTCTCGGCCTCTGACTAATTTATTACAAAAAGATATACCATTTGTATTTGATGATGATTGCGTAGAAGCATTTGAAATACTTAAAAAAGCATTGATTTCTGCACCTATTGTTCAGCCACCTGATTGGAATTTACCCTTTGAAATTATGTGTGATGCTAGTTATTATGCTGTAGGTGCTATTCTAGGACAAAGAGTTGATAAGAAACTAAATGTTATTCAATATGCTAGTAAAACTCTAGACAATGCTCAAAGAAATTATGCTACCACTGAAAAAGAATTCTTAGCAGTTGTATTTGCTTGTGATAAGTTTAGACCTTATATTGTTGATTCTAAAGTAACTATTCACACTGATCATGCTGCTATTAAATATCTTATGGAAAAGAAAGATGCTAAACCTAGACTTATTAGATGGGTTCTCTTGCTACAAGAATTTGATTTGCATATTGTTGATAGAAAAAGAGCTGAGAACCCCGTTGTAGACAACTTGTCTAGGTTAGAAAATGTGCTTGATGACCCACTACCTATTGATGATAGCTTTCTTGATGAGCAATTAAATGCCATAAATGCTTCTCATACTGCTCCATGGTATGCTGATTATGCTAATTACATTGTTGCTAAGTTTATACCACCTAGTTTCACATACCAGCAAAAGAAAAAGTTCTTCTATGATTTGAGGCATTACTTTTGGGATGACCCACATATTTATAAAGAATGAATGGATGGTGTTATTAGACGTTGTGTACCTGAGCATGAACAGGAACATATCCTACGCAAGTGTCACTCCGAAGCTTATGGAGGACACCATGCTGGAGATAGAACTGCACATAAGGTACTGCAATCTGGTTTTTATTGGCCTACTCTCTTGAAGGATGCCCGTAAGTTTGTCTTATCTTGTGATGAATGTCAAAGAATTAGTAATATTAGTAGACGTCAAGAAATGCCTATGAATTATTCACTTGTTATTGAACCATTTGATGTTTGGGGCTTTGACTATATGGGACCTTTTCCTTCCTCTAATGGTTATACACATATTTTAGTTGCTGTTGATTACGTTACTAAGTGGGTAGAAGCTATTCCAACTAGTAGTGTTGATCATACCACTTCTATTAAAATGCTTAAAGAAGTTATTTTTCCAAGATTTGGAGTCCCTAGATATTTAATGACTAATGGTGGTTCACATTTTATTCATGGTGCTTTCCGTAAAATGCTTGCTAAATATGATGTTAATCATAGAATTGCATCTCCTTATCACCCTCAGTCCAGTGGGCAAGTAGAATTGAGTAATAGAGAACTCAAATTAATTTTGCAAAAGACTGTTAATAGGTCTAGAAAGAATTGGTCCAAGAAACTTGATGATGCATTATGGGCCTATAGAACTGGATATAAAAATCCTATGGGCATGTCTCCATATAAAATGGTCTATGGAAAAGCATGTCACTTACCTCTCGAACTAGAACACAAGTCTTATTGGGCTATTAAAGAACTTAATTATGATTTTAAACTTGCCGGTGAGAAGAGGTTATTTGATATTAGCTCACTTGATGAATGGAGAACCCAAGCCTACGAAAATGCCAAGTTGTTTAAAGAAAAAGTTAAAAGATGGCACGACAAAAGAATACAAAAGCATGAGTTTAATGTAGGTGATTATGTATTGCTATACAACTCTCGTTTAAGATTTTTTGCAGGAAAACTTCTCTCTAAATGGGAAGGTCCTTACGTTATCGAGGAGGTCTACCGTTCCGGTGCCATAAAAATCAACAACTTCGAAGGCACAAATTCGAAGGTGGTGAACGGTCAAAGAATCAAACATTATATCTCAGGTAATCCCATAAATGTTGAAACCAATGTTATTGAAACCGTAACCCCGGAGGAATACATAAGGGACACTTTCCGGAACGTTTCAAACTCCGAAAAGGAATAGGTATGTGGTACGGTAAGTAAACCGACTCCAAAACAGTTTTTAAGGCAATATTTCTCCGTTTTGGAATATTTAGAAAAATAAAAAAATAAGAAGCAGTCTGGGAAGGACACGAGGCCTCCACGAGGGTGGAGGGCGCGCCCTACCCTACTTGGCGCACCCCCTACCTCATGGGCACCTCGTGTGCTCTCCGGACTCCGTTTTCATACACGACACGTATTTTGGTCGGTATAAATTCATTATATAATCTCCCGGGGGTTTTGACTCCCGTATCACGCAAAAATCTCCTGTCTTTGTTTCGAGCTGTTTTCTGTCAGGGTTGTCAAGGCTAGGCATTATGTCATCTCCCTCCTCCTCCAACCATGAGGGCAACGATGCTTGGCTAATGAAGATAGAGCTGAAGAGAGAAGAACCCATGGAGATCAACAAGGATGAAGGGATCAAGAAGGCCATGGAGGACCAAGTTCCGGCAACAAAAGACACCCTTCAACTGGATCACAACCTTCTTACCCCAACAGAAATCAAAGCTTTCAAGATGATTGAGTTAGCTCGTATACAAATTAAGTATCTCACACGTGAAAATATTTTGTTGAAGGAGCACATCATCGCACTCAAGGGCATTATCCGCAAGTTAGAAGACCTCCTACGCTCAATGTGCGACTATCCATCATCAACATCCCCACCTTCTTCACCAACAAAGGAGACATAATCACATGGGTATGGGCACTCCACTTGGCAACTGCCAAGCTTGGGGGAGTGCCCCGGTATCGTATCACCATCACTTTTATCTTTACCCTTTTTCTTAGTTCAATCCTTTTGGTAATTTCTTGATCTAGTAGAATAAAAGTTCTTAGTATGATCTAGTCGCGAGTTTTGCTTTATTATCCTCCTATGTAATCGAGTCCGTGAGCTATAAAATAAGATTAGTGCTGAGTCAAGAGCTTGATTATTTTGCCATGATCCTAAGGGAATAAAATAAAAGAGAAAGAAATAAAAAGAAACAAAGAGATCATGTGAGTCTTATGGAGAGTAATGAGCTCACGTAGAAAGAGTATGATGAATAAAAGTTGTTTAGGGTTGACAAACACAGTTTTGGTCATCGTTGCAATTAATAGGAAGTAATAAAGAAAGAGAGGTATTCACATATAAATATACTATCTTGGACATCTTTTATGATTGTGAGCATTCATTAAAATATGACATGCTAAAGAGTTGATATTGGACAAGGAAGACAACATAATGGGTTATGTTTTCTTACATCTGAGATGAATTATATTGTCTTGGATCTTCCAACATGATGAGCTTGCTTTTCCCCCTCATGCTACCCAAATTCATTGCACCAAGTAGAGATACTACTTGTGCTTCCAAATACCCTTAAACCAGTCTTGCCATAAGAGTTCACCATATCTACCTATGGATTGAGTAAGATCCATCAAGTAAGTTGTCATCGGTGCAAGCAATAAAAATTGCTCTCTAAATATGTATGATTGATTGGTGTGGAGGAAATAAGCTTTATATGATCGTGTGATATGGAAGTAATAAAAGCGACAGACTGCATAATAAAGTTCCATATCACAAGTGGCAATATAAAGTGACGTTCTTTCGCATTAAGATTTTGTGCATCCAACCATAAAAGCGCATGACAACCTCTGCTTCCCTCTGCGAAGGGCCTATCTTTTACTTTTATCTCCTACATTGCATAAGAGTCATGGTGATCTTCACCCTTCCTTTTTACATTTTATCCTTTGGCAAGCACAATATGTTGGAAAGATCCTGGTATATATGGCTAATTGGATGTGAGTTTTCATGAACTATTACTGTTGACATTACCCTTGAGGTAAAACGTTGGGAGGCAAAACTATAAGCCCCTATCGTTCTCTGTGTCCGATTAAAACTCCATACCCATAAGTATTGTGTGAGTGTCAGCAATTGTGAAAGACTATATGATAGTTGAGTATGTGGACTTGCTGAAAAGCTCTTATACATTGACTCTTTCCTATGTTATGATAAATTGAAATTGCTTCAATGACTAAGATTGTAGTTTGTTAGTTTTCAATGAAGTTTACAATTCATACTTGATATTGTAATTGAATTATTACTCTAGCAGAAGAGATTATATGACAAGAATTATATAAGTTGCTGTTCTAAGAATGATCATGATGCCCTCATGTCCGTATTTTATTTTTATCGAGACCTCTATCTCTAAATATGTGGACATATTTTTCGATTTTGGCTTTTCGCTTGAGGACAAGTGAGGTGTAGCGACCCGACCTCAGACGGTCAAGTCTGTGTGCTTAAGTGTCATCCCTGGATCGGTATGCTGACACACACAGTACTCGAGGATTTATAACAGAGGTAAATCACATGTATAAAGTAACGCAAAATATTATTACCTCAATCCAAATAGCGGAAGTAACAAGGTTGTGGATTCCCATCAACACCAACGGCAAAGTTGAGTGTAGAAATTGTAACCCTAACGTATCACTTACTCGTCGTAAGATTTCCTGCAACATGAGACGTTGCAGCCACAAAAGGGTCAGTACATTGAATGTACTGGCAAATTCACACCATAGGATAATGATGAATAAAGGCTATCACTAGATGCATATATGGCTAGTGGAAAAAGCTCAATGGTTATAATGTTTTTGCCAAAAGCCAATTTTTCCCTACTGCAAAGGAATAAATTTTATTTAACTATCATGGTGGTTGTTAAACATTGAGAGTGTAGACACCCTCTCAATCCCAATTAAGCATCATCATTAAAACCCAACAGAATTAATTAAAGTCACATGATGAGATTCACATGATAATCCAAGTACTAGATACTCAAGACATCCATAACCGGGGTCACGACTAATCATGATTAGTTTATACACTCTGCAGAGGTTTGCACACTTTTCCCCACAAGACTCGATCTCCTCTGTTGGATTCTCGCACTACATGGTCTTTGAGAAACGGATGACCGAGACATAGTCTTTCAGAAGCGCTAGCACCTTACGATCGGGTAGACAGTTACACCTAGTTTCCCCTACATCTGCTAGTCTACCACTATAAGAGTTCGCACGACTTAATCAACTATGCTAGAGCCCATAGTAGCTTGTGGCTGCACACGGAAGTTTCTAGCATGAATAATCTCATGATCCCTTTGAGCCTGGGTGGTGGTCCATAAAGAAAGACAAGCAATCGCTGGAATACCCAGGTGCCTCAATCCACCCAGATGTGTATTAAAGTTGCCACCTTAAGTTGAACCATTAATTAACATTCTCACATCGGTCATGGATACACTCAGACCCAATCCATGTCTACAAGCATAGCATGGCATAAGAAAACGTAGAAGTAACTCCCAGGGTTTGATAATGAAATAGGTAATAAGTACTACCTCATCTACTTCCCAAACCCACAATTTAATTCAGATCCTAACCATGCAATTGTTTGAGGGTTGATCTAATGCAATAAAACTAGGTAGTAAAGAGGTATGATCAAAGTGTGAACTTGCCTGCAATGTTGGTGAAGATGATTCACACTCAAAACTCTTGATAGTTCCACTCGTCACACTCCGATCAATCTATCGTAAGCAAGCAATAGTAACCACACATAAGCAATCACTCAAAAGGGCCGGAAAGAACGAAGAACAAATCGGAAAACATCAAAACCAAGCAAATAACTCTTTCAATCTAAAACAATTTATAACAGTACCAAAATTATGTGAATTTGGACTTATCAGAAAGGTTAGGTCAAGAGCTTCAATTTGCAAAAAGAATCAACTAAAACGGAGCTACGGAACTCAATTTATGATCAAACGAAGTTTGAATTCCAATCTGGTTTAATTCAAATTTTAAACTTTCAGAAACATGTTTGAGTTGGATTACTGGATAAAGGGGATTATAGCGAAGAAGTGAGTGTTGGTTTCATTGGATTTGGATAAACGGGTAAAAAGTAGTGATCGATTGAAGAACAAGGGCTATTCTGTAAATAAAACATCACAGATAGGTCCCTGGCCGGAATTAAAAGAAAAAAAATTTAAATAACAAACGTTCGTCACAGTACCTAATCTAATGAATATGCTCGCTGTAAAGATCGAACTAGTGAACGCTCACAAACAAAAAAACGTTCAAAAAAACAAAAATGCGATCTGGATCGTTAGATCTAGATCCAACGGGCGAGAAGCGGAGGTTACCGCGGCGATCACCGGAGTCGGAGAGGATGATGGCAGCGACCTTGGTCTCGGCCGGGGCGGCGGCTCCGGTGGTCGAGGAGGGTAACAGACAGGTCGGGGAGGGGCGGCGCGTCACGACGAGGAGGATGGCGGCGTCGGCGGCGGTCCACGGCAACGAAATGGAGCGGGGTGGAGGCGGCTCCGGCGAGATGTGTGGCGGCGGCTCAAGATGCGGCGCGAGAGGGAGGAGGAGAGGGCCCGGGCGGCGCCCTTTATAGGAGGGGAGGGGAGGCGCCAGGCATGGATGTAACGCCCCGAGACCGTTGTGCCAGGTGTCGTCCAGTTATTCGTTGTTGTTTGCCTTGTCTTTGCTTGCATGTCATGCATTGCATATTATGTAATCATGTGTATTTCATTTGCATACGTGTTCGTCTCATGCATTCGAGCATTTTCCCCGTTGTCCGTTTTGCATTCCGGCGCCCCGTTCTCCTCCGGTGGTCATTTCTACCTTCTTCTCTTGTGTGGGGGTTAAACATTTCCGGATTGGACCGAGACTTGCCAAGCAGCCTTGGTTTACTACAGGTAGACCTCCTGTCAAGTTTCGTACCATTTGGACTTTGTTTGATGCTCCAACGGTTAACCGAGGGACCGAAAAGGCCTCGTGTGTGTTGCAGCCCAACACCCTTCCAATTTGGCCCAAAACCCACCTAAACCTCCTCCATCATCTTGGTCGTTCGATCACGATCGCGTGGCCAAAAACGGCACCTAATTTGGACTCCCCTAGCTCCCCCTACCTATAAATATGTCCCTCCCCCCGAAATTCGCGGTCTAACCCTAGTCTTCTTGCTCCGCCGCCATCGGACACGTCCGACCGTATCTGGACGCGTCCGCCCGCCGCGCCCAGCCAGCCGCATGCCGCCACGTGTCGCCGCCGGGTCTCCCCGTCGCCGGCCCGCTCGGCCCAGGGAGGGCCCCCGAGAGCCCGCGCTGCCGCCGCCCTTCTTCCTCCCCGCGCCGCCCGAGTGCATCGTCGCGCCACCACCTTCGTCCACGCTCCGCCCTTCGCCGGCCGGCGCCGCCGCGTGCCATCGCCGGCGACCGTCACCGCCCCTCGTCGCCTGGCGACCTCCGGCCGTCCACGTCGCCCCGCGCCGCCGTAGTACCTCCGCCGCCCCCGCACCACGTCGCCCCGGCCAGCGCCTCTCCTCGACAAGCGCGACCCCGCCGGCCACCTCTTCTTCTCCGGCGAGCTGCAGCTCCGGCCGTCCTCGGATTCCGCGCCCGATCTGGATCCAGATCCAGATCCACCTCGGGTTGACTTTTGCCTCGAAACCCTAATTTTTTGCACATGTTCATAGCATCGTAACTCCGCATCCGTAACTCCGTTTTGGACATATAGCATATCAAAATGTTCGCCTCAGAGAGTACATCATTTCATTCCATTGCATTATTTTCATTTGAGTTCATCTTGGTGCCCGAAATGCTGTTAGAAGAGGCTACTTGAGATAATTGTCAGATCTGCTGCTCCATTTAGATATTTGTCATTTTTGCCATGATTATTGTGTGCATGATATGCCCATGAGCTCTACATATGTTTTGTTAAGGGTTTTGCCATCTATCCAGAGGTGCAACCCATGTATTTTTGTGATGTATGTGGTGACTAGCACAAGCTTGCCAAGTGAGGCACTTGGTAATGCTGATTTCAGGGACTTAGCATTTCCACTAAGTCCTCGATCTGTTTATCTTATATGGCCATATGTTCATGTTATTTCCTAGTGATCTGTGCCTCTTTTGAGGATGATCAGTAAGGATGTTTTGTTAACCTTGTAGTGCTCTATCCATCAATGTCTTTGTTTGCAATTATGGAGCACCCTAGCTTGAGTCAATCGAGCTCTACTTTTGCTATTTCGTGAATCTGGGCAGATTGTCTACTTGTTAGCAATTTTGCCGAGGATGTTGTAGTTGATCCGTGCATGCTATGCTATTGTTCTTGCCATGTCTAGCTTGTATAATGTGTATTCTTGATGGGTGTATGCTTAGATTGTCATGACTTGCTTTGTAGTGAGTGCATCGAGCTCGTAAACATGCCTACTTGAAATCTATTTTCAGCATGCTCCAGTTTTCACTAAGTATGTGATCTGATTATGTTTTTGCCATGTTCACATGCTTGCAATTGTATTTTATGATCCCTTTTGGCTCAAGGTCACTAAGGGACTTTTGTTAAGCTCTTTTAGTAGTTCCATGCCATGCTTTACTTTGCCATGTTCAGGTCCTGTAGCATATAGTTTTCATGCTCCGAAGTGTGCTACCTGATCTGAAATTCCAGACAAGTGTTAATTTCACCAAGTCTGAAATCTGTTTACCGTATGCACTTTTGCCATGCTTGTTTGAACCTGTTAATGGATGAATTGGCCGTAGCTCAGTGTTCATCTTTTGTTAAGCATCTTGAATGGATTCCTGCCATGTATTTTGTTGCCATGTTTGAGTGCTGTAGCATGTCCATCTCATTTCATTTAGTTGGTTACTTGCTGTATATCGCAGACCGGTGCCATATTTGAATTGCTTGCCATTTCCAAACTGTAACTTCGATTCCGGCGTTCTTTATATCATTTTCAAGCAATTTCATCTCATCTTTCCAGTGGCACACTTGGTTTTCCAAGTTGAGGCCAGATCCTATCATTCCTTGTCAAATCATGCATATGCATCGCATACCGCATCTCGCATATCATACCATGTTCATGTGTTGGTTGTTTACTATGTTGTGTGCTTCTTTTCCGGTGTTGCTTCTCCGGGTTGGTTCCGTTAACGTCGTGTTTGTGAGGATTCATTCTTCTACGTTCCGTTTGTCTTCTTCATGGACTCGTTCTTCTTCCTTGCGGGGTTTCAGGCAAGATGACCATACCCTCGAAATCACTTCTATCTTTGCTTGCTTAGTTGCTCGCTCTTTTGCTATGCCTATGCTGCGATACCTACCACTTGCTTATCATGCCTCCCATATTGTTGAACCAAGCCTCTAACCCACCTTGTCCTAGCAAACCGTTGTTTGGCTATGTTACCGCTTTGCTCAGCCCCTCTTATAGCGTTGTTAGTTGCAGGTGAAGATTGGAGCTTGTTCCATGTTTGGAACATGGGTATTTTGTTGGGATATCACAATATCTATTATTTAATTAATGCATCTATATACTTGGTAAAGGGTGGAAGGCTCGGCCTTATGCCTGGTGTTTTGTTCCACTCTTGCCGCCCTAGTTTCCGTCATATCGGTGTTATGTTCTCGGATTTTGCGTTCCTTATGCGGTTGGGTTATAATGGGAACCCCTTGACAGTTCACTTTGAATAAAACTCCTCCAGCAAGGCCCAACCTTGATTTTAACTTTCGCCACCTAGCCTTTTTCCCTTGGGAGTTGCGCATCCTGAGGGTCATCCTATTTTAACCCCCCCGAGCCAGTGCTTGTCTAAGTGTTGGTCCAACCCAGAGCACCGTGCGGGGCAGTCCCTTGGCAACTTGGGTTACGTTGGCTCCCGTACGCTTAGCTTATCCGGTGTGCCCTGAGAACGAGATATGTGCAGCTCCTATTGGGATGTCGGCGCATCGGGTGGTCTTGCTGGACTTGTTTTACCATTGTCGAGGATGTCTTGTAGAACCGGGATACCGAGTCTGATCGGAATGTCTCGGGAGGAGGTCTATTCCTTCGTTGACTGTGAGAGCTTGTCATGGGCTAAGTTGGGACTCCCCTGCAGGGATTTGAACTTTCGAAAGCCGTGCCCGCGGTTATGGGCAGATGGGAATTTGTTAATGTCCGGTTGTAGAAAACCTGAAGTTGACCTTAATTAAAATACATCAACCGCGTGTGTAACCGTGATGGTCTCTTTCCGGCGGAGTCCGGGAAGTGAACACGGTGTTGGAGTTATGCTTGACGTAGGTTGTTTTAGGATCACTTCTTGATCATAGTTTCTCGATCGTGCTTTGCCTTCTCTTCTCACTCTCTTTTGCTTATGTTAGCCACCATATATGCTAGTCGCTTGCTGCAGTTCCACCTCATACCTTTACCTTACCCATAAGCTTAAATAGTCTTGATCGCGAGGGTGCGAGATTGCTGAGTCCTTGTGGCTCACAGATACTTCCAAAACCAGCTTGCAGGTGCCGATGAGACCGTGCAGATAACGCAACCAAGCTCAGGAGGAGCTCGATGAAGATCTTGTCCTTTGTGTTGCTTCGTTCTAGTTGATCAGTAGTGGAGCCCAGTTGGGGTCGATCGGGGACCTTTGTCGCATTTGGGGTTCTTCTTTTATTTTGGTTCCGTAGTCGGACCTTGATTGTATTTGGATGTTGTAATGCTTTATTCATGTAATTGTGTGAAGTGGCGATTGTAAGCCAACTATGTATCTCGTTTCCCCTATTGGATTACATGGGTTGTGAAGATTACCTCACTTGCGACATTGCTTTCAATGCAGTTATGCCTCTAAGTCGTGCTTCGACACGTGGGAGATATAGCCGCATCGAGGGCGTGACAGTGGAGGAGGGGCAAGGGGAGGCGTGCCTGACCGGGACTCGGCGGTGGCGGCAGAGTCGGCCACGCTTGGGACTTCGTCCCGAGCTCGAAGACGGAGGCGGTGGCAAGGTGGGCAAGGCCTGGCTGAGGAGTTGGGCCGGCCCAGTCGGCGGGGAATTCTTTTTTTAAATAACGATTTTCCAGACAAAAAAACTAAAACAAAATAAACGAAAATAATATATAGGCATATAATATATCAAAATTTTCAGAAAACAATTTTCTACAACGTGAACATTGTTGTAACTTCAAATAAAATCTACAAAAATTCGAATAAATCAAACAATGCTACTGATTCAATAAAACCCACTAAAAACCATTTTTAAAAAATACCAAAATGATTTCAAATTAATTTTTCTCCAACTTCCTATTGTAGGGAATCATGTTACCCTATTTTCCATGTATTTTGTTTTTGGAGAAAAATAATTTGAATAAAATTCAAATAACCCAAATTGAAAAATAATAATTTCAAATGGATTTTAAATTTGAGTTTCTTTGAAACTCCCAACTCATATTTCATATGTTTTGAAGAAGTCATTTTATCTTCTCTCATGAAAATCATTGAGTTGCTTGAAGTTTCAGAACTGGAAATATTTTCAAATGAAATTCAAATATTTTCAACACCCCTTTTCATTTAAATAAATGGAAGAAGTCATGTCATCTTCTCTCCAGGGTTTTGTGGTGAAAAGAATTTGAATTCACGGAGATCATAAAAGCAAAAAAATGAAAGTTTGGGAAAGTCCTTTTATTCCCTCTCATTTAACTTTCAAAAGGTTTCGACTTTCACTCAATCTCACTCAAACAATCAAACAGTCAATCAAATCTATCTATTTATTATAACATTCCAAAATTTAGAACTTTGGGATGTTACAAACCTACCACCCTTAAAATGAATCTCGTCCTCGAGATTCGGAGAGGCTAGAAAGAAATGGGTTAGGGTTTGGGGTCTCCTCAAAATCCATCAATTGTCTTCGGGGTCTGGGGTGCTACCATCCTTAGAATCATTGTTACGATTCCATCAAAACTCATATACTCCATCCTTATTCTTGACAGTGTCAGTCTTCTCAGATCATAAGGATGCTTCCTTCCCTGGGCTCTTCCAGTAGTGGCATAACCTTTTCCTCAGTTCTTATGTCCTTTCCTCTTAGTAAGGTTATTCCGAGATTGGGTCTTCTTAGCTGACAGGTCTAGCGCCAATACTAACTAACTATCGATATCTCATGGTGGTCAACAATTTAGGGTTTCTCCTGCAGGAAATGGGTCTGGGTTGAACCTCACCGTATAACCTACGATTGGTAGCAACTGCCTTGTACAAAGGGAAAAAATAAATTGTCATACCATTCTAAGGTTTTAAGCAAGGTTTTAATCGTCATTTCTCTACTATGGGTAAGTCACTCAGATTCACCATCCCATATAGCAAGGCGAATAATAAGAGTAAGTCGGTATGGTGATCAATCCATCCCGCACCCAAATCATTACCCTGTATATGGTTTAGCGAATCTCGCATTCTAACACTCGGTCATCCTCACAAGCATTACAGAATTTCTCTTGTCAACGAACCAAGTTCGGATAAATCCATTAATTCTGCAAGCCAAACAAACATCTATCGTTCCTTCACAACTCTCAGGTTTTGCGTAAACTCGTATAAAATCGTCGGTTGATAAAGTCGCAACTCCTTCCAGCTTTTTTTCCTTCAGCAAGAGTGTACTTGCCTCTTGGCAGTTCCTGGGGCATGTGGGTTATGGCCCATCTCATCACTTGTAGTCCTTGAACTTATCATCGGGCAACTGATCATTATTCCAACTTCCAACTTCCTTGTATTCTTAAATCTATCCAATTGTACTGTCTTCCTTCCTTCTATTGGCACCAAACTAGGACATGATTACACAGACTCATCATGGAGTTTCCATTGATCCATATTTCCGACATCATACCTCCTTTATATCCAATAGTAATTTATCTCTTCATCCTCGTGGGTTATCCCACATAGCGAGATAAAAAAACTTATACTTATGAAGTCCATACTCCACTTCATGGAACATCATTATCCTTTCCAGGGTCAAGCGTCCTTACAGGGGAATATTGGCCATCTCTGTATGGCACTTCTTCAACTGGGAAACGTGAAACACATCATGAACTCCTGACAGTCCTTCCGGTGACTCCAACTTGTTGGCCACATCTCCCATATGCTCCAAAACTCGGTATGGTCCTACAAATCTCGGGGATAACTTTCCCTTAACTCCAAATCGTTTAACTCCTCGAAGAGGGGACACACGAAGACATGCTCTATCTCCAATTTCATAGACTACCTCCTTGCGTTTTTGAGTCTGCCTAACTCTTCTGCCTGGAATGAGCTACCTTCAGTCTATCTCGAATCAACTTAACATTCTCTTCTGACTCCTTGATCACATTTGGTCCAAACAACTGACAGTCTCCAACTTCATCCTACATACTCTTGGGGTATCACACATATCGAGACAAAACTCGTACTTATTTTGTCTGAAATCCACTCAGTGGAATATCCTTATCTTTTCCAGGGGTCAAGGGTTATTACAGGGTACTACCACCCTTAAAAATGCACAAATCTCCCATAGACCATATTTCTCATATCCACAAAAATGGTCAAAATCCTTCTTCATAGAGTAACAACTCATAAAATCCAAATAGTACCCACGATACTAACTTTATTGATTCTCAAAGTATTACAATCTCTCGCTTTTCCATTACATGTCTCAACTCAACACCTCAATATAAAAGAAAATGCTCTCACCACTACTACTATACTTCTCACAACTAATTATCACAAGTCTCCTTCTCCTTGGGGCATTCTCTGGCAAAATGCCCTGCTCCATTACAACAAAAACATATTGCTTCTGACAAGTCTCGAGGTTTCCTTTTTGGTTAACTGCTGAGGTAGTGCCCTGACTTCTTGCACCTGTAACAGGTGATATGACTCAGGTCCTTCCTGGAATCCAATCTGCTTCTCTTCCTGGACATTTCCATGCCGATCATGGCTTCTATTTCTTGTGGGTCATATTCTACTTCCTCCATCGAGAATTCTACTAGATCCCCATTCATACAATTCTGGGAGATGTGTCCTTCTTCTCCACATGAATAGCATGACTTGGTGCAGGGTTTCATTGGTTCTTCTTTGGGTATGTCCCCGACATCTTCCTTCATCATGGGTTCTTCTAAAATTCCCATAAGGGCTCCTTTCTTTACTTCTTTCTTCTGCTGTATGGTTCTTCGTACCATGTGGTAAATGTGACATTGTGCAGGGTAGTGGGTAGTCCCTTCACACAAGAAACAAGTAATCTGTCTAGTTGGGCATTCTTCAACTTGGTGACTTCCTTCATAATTAGGGCATTCATCATTGTGTTCTTTATGGGTGTGTCCTATTTCTCCACAAAGCTTGCACGCACAAGGTTTCTTTATATCCTTTCCATAAGGCTTCAACTTCTGGGACACAAGATGAGATCTTTGTAGAGTTAACTTAAATTCTTTCCAAGTGATTACTCCCTGCCATCCATTGATGGTTTGGTACATCCTCCACCAAGTAGCATGACCTCTTTCAAAGCACTGAAGAGCATGCTGGGTCATATCCTTTCCAACTATAGGGTTATTCTTCATATGATTCTCCATGTTCTGAATCCATCGGTCCGTCTCCAATTGACTCATCGGTCCAGAAAAGGTGAGCTCATTTCCATTCATCGTCTATTGGGTCCATGGGTTTTTTTGGGTGAGATAAGAGAGATAGAGAGGGATACACACAAAGCAAACAATAGTTTTGAAAAGACGGATTTTATTTGTGGCTGTCGGAAAAAAAACATCAAACAAATGACAGCTCATAATCGTCGCATCTAACGTAGGTATATAATAGGGGCTTGGTCTTCTAAAGGTCAATGAATCTTCAAAGTCGTCAAACTCTTCAAGTCTTGTTCCTGACCCTGATGGCTTCTTCCGATCGTGCTTGTCCTTCTCAACTTCTTTTGCCAGATCATCTCTGTTGACACGAAGTCTCTCATGACGTCCTTCATTATTTCTAGAGTTGTGTTCCAAACTTCCGGGTTTCAACATCCTTGGCATGAGCCATGGTCCTACTGTCCTTCAGTTCCTAACGAATCTCCGGTATCTCGAGGTTGTAGCTCCTCCAGCTTGGCTACTTTCAGCTTCTGGTTCTGAGTTCTTCACGAAATGTTTCCTTGTCTAATACTACTTCCTGCAGGTCCATCTTAACTTCTTGATGTAACAATCCAGATCCTGGTGATACACCAGATAAGGTTAAAACTTCATCTTTTGCTGATAGATGCTCCATCAGCCTTCTACCATCCAATCCTTCCATGCATAAGCATGCTTAACTCAGCACGGTGATAATAGCATCAGCGGGCGATGACATCACGGATAACCGTGTTTCTTCTCTTGTCATTTCCATGAGCTATCTTCCATAGTTGATATCTCCTGCCTTAGGGTTTTCTTGACAAAACTTCGAGTTCTCATGCTCCTTGTTTCAGTCTTTCTCCGATACACCTTGATCTCGGTATTGATAGCTTCCATAGTCTGCCAAGTTCCATAAGGGTAGCCTTCCTAGGTCATACAAATCTGGGAATTCTTCAGAGCCTTCAAATTCTCCTTGTCTTCGGTCTTCAACAGTTGTAGTTTCCATTGCACAGTAAATACTCTTCATTCCGAAGTGGTCTTTAGTTGTCCGATATCTTGTACTTCTGGAGTGGTCTCATCAGTCAAATCTTCGTGTGGTCAAAAGGGGAAATGGGTATGGTCTCACTAAAGGGAATATTTGAATACGCTTAGAAGAGAAGAGAGGTAAAAGATCTTTTGAAAATGAGGTTGTAGAGAAAATCTTTCCTATGGGCTTGCCAATTTCTAGGGTCACGTCCTACAGTCAACATGTGCTCTGATACCATCTTGTAGCGACCCGACCTCAGACGGTCAAGTCTCTGTGCTTAAGTGTCATCCCTGGATCGGTATGCTGACACACACAGTACTCGAGGATTTATAACAGAGCTAAATCACATGTATAAAGTAATGCAAAATATTATTACCTCAATCCAAATAGCGGAAGTAACAAGGTTGTGGATTCCCATCAACACCAACGACAAAGTTGAGTGTAGAAATTGTAACCCTAACGTATCACTTACTCGTCGTAAGATTTCCTGCAACATGAGACGTTGCAGCCACAAAAGGGTTAGTACATTGAATGTACTGGAAAATTCACACCATACGATAATGATGAATAAAGGCTATCACTACATGCATATATGGCTGGTGGAAAAAGCTCTATGGTTATAATGTTTTTGCGAAAAGCCAATTTTTTCCTACTTTAAAGGAATAAATTTTATTTAACTATCATGGTGGTTGTTAATCATTGAGAGTGTAGACACCCTCTGAATCCCAATTAAGCATCATCATTAAAACCCAACAAAATTAATTAAAGTCACATGATGAGATTCACATGATAATCAAAGTACTAGATACTCAAGACGTCCATAACCGGGGACACGGCTAATCATGATTAGTTTATATACTCTGCAGAGGTTTGTGCACTTTTCCCCACAAGACTCGATCTCCTTCATTGGATTCTCGCACTACATGGTGTTTGAGAAACGGATGACCGAGACATAGTCTTTCAGAAGCGCTAGCACCTTACGATCGGGTAGACAGTTACACCTACTTTCCCCTACATCTGCTAGTCTACCACTGTAAGAGTTCACACGACTTAATCAACTATGCTAGAGCCCATAGTAGCTTGTGGCTGCACACGGAAGTTTCTAGCATGAATAATCTCATGATCCCTTTGAGCCTGGGTGGCGGTCCATAAAGAAAAACAGGCAATCGCTGGAATATCCAGGTGCCTCAATCCACCCAGATGTGTATTAAAGTTGCCACCTTAAGTTGAACCATTAATTAACATTCTCACATCGATCATGGATACACTCAAACCCAATCCACGTCTACAAGCATAGCATGGCATAATCAAACATAGAAGTAACTCCCAGGGTTTGATAATAAAACAGGTAATAGGTACTACCTCATCTACTTCCCAAAGCCGCAATTTAATTTAGATCCTAACCATGCAATTGTTTGAGGGTTGATCTAATGCAATAAAACTGGGTAGTAAAGAGGTATGATCAAAGTGTGAACTTGCCTGCAATGTTGGTGAAGATGATTCGCACTCAAAACTCTTGATAGTTCTACTCGTCACACTCCGGTGAATCTATCGTAAGCAAGCAATAGTAACCACACATAAACAATCACTCAAAAGGGTCGGAAAGAACGAAGAACAAATCGAAAACATCAAAACCAAGCAAATAACTCTTGCAACGTAAAACAATTTCTAACAGTACCAAAATTATGTGAATTTGGCCGTATCAGAAAGTTTAGGTCAAGAGCTTCAATTTGCAAAAAGAATCAACTGAAACGGAGCTACAGAACTCAAGTTATGATCAAACGAAGTTTGAAATCAAATCTGGTCTAATTCAAATTTTAAACTTTCAAAAACATGTTTGAGTTGAATTACTGGATAGAGGGGATCATAACGAAGAAGTGAGCGTTGGTTTCATTGGATTAGGATAAACGGGTAAAAAGTAGTGATCGATTGAAGAACAGGGGATATTCTATAAATAAAACATCACAGATAGGTCCCTGGCCGGAATTAAAAGAAAAAAAATCTAAATAACCAACGTTCGTCACAATACCTAATCTAATGAATATGCTCGCTGTAAGATCGAACTAGTGAACACTCACAAACAAAAAAAACGTTTTGAAAAAAAAACAAAAATGCGATCTGGATCGTTGGTTCCAGATCCAACGGGCGGGAGGCGGCGGTTACCGCGGTGATCGCCGGAGTCGGGGAGGACGACGGTGGCGACTTCGTTCTCGGCCGGGGTGGCGGCTCCGGTGGTCGAGGAGGGCAACAAAGAGGTCGGGGAGGGGCAGCGCGTCGCGGCGAGGAGGATAGCGGCGTCGGCGGCGGTCCACGGCAACGAAACGGAGCGGGGTGGAGGCGGCTCCGGCGAGATGTGTGGCGGTGGCGGCGGCTCAAGATGCGGTGCGAGAGGGAGGAGGAGAGGGCCCGTGCGGCACCCTTTATAGGAGGGGAGGGGAGGCGCCAGGCGTGGAGGAGGGGCAAGGGGAGGTGTGCCCGACCGGGACTCGGCGGAGTCGACGAAGTCCCGAGCTCGAAGACGGAGGTGGTGGCGAGCTGGGCTGGGCCTGGTTGAGGAGCTGGGCCGGCCCAGTCGCCGGGGAATTCTTTTTTTTAAATAACGATTTTCCAGACAACAAAAAAAACTAAAACAAAATAAACGAAAATAATATATAGGCATATAATATATCAAAATTTTCAGAAAACAATTTTCTACAACGTGAACAATTTTGTAACTTTAAATAAAATCTACAAAATTCGAATAAATCAAACAATGCTACTGATTCAATAAAACCCACTAAAAATCATTTAAAAAAATACCAAAATGATTTCAAATTAATTTTCTCCAACTTTCTATTGTAGGGAATCATGTTACCCTATTTTCCATGTATTTTGTTTTTGGAGAAAAATAATTTGAATAAAACTCAAATAACCCAAATTTAAAAATAATAATTTCAAATGTATTTTAAATTTGAGTTTCTTTGAAACTCCCAACTCATATTTCATATATTTTGAAGAAGTCATTTTATCTTCTCTCATGAAAATCATTGAGTTGCTTAAAGTTTCAGAACTGGAAATATTTTCAAATGAAATTCAAATATTTTCAACACCCCTTTTCATTTAAATAAATGGAAGAAGTCATGTCATCTTCTCTCCAGGGTTTTGTGGTGAAAAGAATTTGAATTCACGGAGATCATAAATGCAAAAATGAAATGAAAGTTTGGGAAAGTCCTTTTATTCCCTCTCATTTAACTTTCAAAAGATTTCGACTTTCACTCAATCTCACTCAAACAATCAAACAGTCAATCAAATCTATATATTTATTATAACATTCCAAAATTTAGAATTTTGGGATGTTACACGAGGTCTAAGCTTGGGGGAGTTGATACGTCCATTTTACATCATTCGTTTATATCGATATTTATTGCATTATGGGCTGTTATTACACATTATGTCACAATACTTATGCCTATTCTCTCTTATTTTACAAGGTTTACATAAAGAGGGAGAATGCCGGCAGCTGGGATTCTGTGCTAGAAAAGGAGCAAATATTAGAGACCTATTCTGCACAGCTCCAAAAGTCCTGAAACTTCACGGAAGATGTTTTCCAAATATATAAAAAATACTGAGAGCAAGAACTTCACCATGGAGGCCACACCCTGCCCATGAGGGTGGGGGTGCGCCCTACCCCCTGGGTGCGCCCCCCTACCTCGTGGGCCCCCTGGTGGCCCTCCAGTGGACATCTTCTGCTATATGGAGTCTTTCGATGGGAAAAAATCATAAGCCATCTTCTCGGACGAAACTCCGCCGCCACGAGGCGGAACCTTGGCGGAACCAATCTAGGGCTCTGGCAGAGCTGTTCTGCCGGGGAAACTTCCCTCCCGGAGGGGGAAATCATCGCCATCGTCATCACCAACTTTCCTCCCATCGGGAGAGGACAATCTCCATGAACATCTTCATCAGCACCATCTCATCTCAAAACCCTAGTTTATCTCTTGTATCCAATTCTTGTCTCCAAGTCTGGGATTGGTGCTAGTAGGTTGCTAGTAATGTTAATTACTCCTTGTAGTTTATGCTAGTTGGTTTAATTGGTGGAAGATCATATATCTAGATCCTATATGCATATTAATACCCCTCTGATTATGAACATGTTTATGCTTTGTGAGTAGTTACTTTTGTTCCCGAGGACACGGGAGAAGTTTTGCTATTAGTAGTCATGTGAATTTGGTATTCGTTCGATATTTTGATGAGATGTATGTTGTCTCGCCTCTAGTGGTGTTATGTGAACGTCGACTACATGACACTTCACCATTATTTGGGCCTAGAGGAAGGCATTGGGAAGTAATAAGTAGATGATGGGTTGCTAGAGTGACAGAAGCTTAAACCCTAGTTTATGCGTTGCTTCGTAAGGGGCTGATTTGGATCCATATGTTTCATGCTATGGTTAGGTTTACCTTAATACTTTTGTTGTAGTTGCGGATGCTTGCAATATAGGTTAATCATAAGTGGGATGTTTGTCCAAGTAAGGGCAGCACCCAAGCACCGGTCCACCCACATACCAAATTATCAAAGTACCAAACGCGAATCATATGAACGTGATGAAAACTAGCTTGACGATATTCCCACGTGTCCTCGGGAGCGCTTTACATCATATAAGAGTTTGTCCAGGCTTGTCCTTTGCTACAAAAGGATTGGGCCACCTTGCTGCACTTTATTTACTTTTGTTACTTGTTGCTCGTTAGAAATTATCCTATCACAAAATTATATGTTACCACTTATTTCAGTACTTGCAGAGAATACCTTGCTGGAAACCGCTTATCATTTCCTTCTGCTCCTCGTTGGGTTCGACACTCTTACTTATCGAAAGGAGTACGATAGATCCCCTATACTTGTGGGTCATCATACTCAAAAACAACGAAAAAACAGAAACTGGCACTGGGCTCTAGGTTAATAGGTTAGTCCCAAAATCATATAAAATAGCATATAAATGCATATAAAACATCCAAGGTTGATAATATAATAGCATGGAACAATCAAAAATTATAGATACGTTGGAGACGTATCAGTAACCCTTCAGATTCTAACATAGCCGTCTTCCCCTTGCATGCCTTATATAGAAGAATGGTGCTTCAATTATAAAACATGTACAACAGAGAGATGAAATAGGTACTGAAGAATAGAAAGGCATGACATATTGACATGCATTCCCTCCATCCGGAAATAAATGGATGGGTCTAGGCATATTTCAGTTCTAGATACATCCATTTTATCCATTTCTGCGACATGTAATCCGGATGGAGGGAGTATGATGTAAGAGCTAGGGATACGATAGGACAACAGTGTAAAAACACTAGTTGAATGTAAAAATGTATGCTATAATACATACAGAAAAGCACTAAGGCAACATATGCGTGTATGATTGGGAAACTAAGATGGCATTGCAACAGACCACTAGAATAGCACTTCAATGTAAAAAAACATGGTATGATAGACAGATGAAGTACATACTGATGAATAACAATGCATAAGATATCCAGAAGCATGATGTCCAAACTAAGCAGATGGCATTGTGATAGAGTAGAGTGACAGTACTTGAACTTGAAAACATGTTATCATGGATGGAATAGGTACTGAAAAACAAGAAGGCATGAGATATTTACATGCATGATCAGCATGCTAAGCACAAGGCATTGCAACCGAGTAGATGCACTCCAGGACATTATATGCATGTTGTACCCATATCACGGGCCAAGTTAGAGCAAGGACCTTGTGGGGTGAATATGATTCATCAACTTCCTGCAAGTCTTATGAAGAACCGCCTTCACCGGTTCCATCGTATTGGGTATCATTGACGTCAAGTTTGTTGGTCGTTACAGTAATCCGTGAGGTTCTTGTGGATAAATCAGTGTGTGCAATTATATCTGACATGCATGGAAGATAGCTAGTAGTTAGATTTGTGTAATGAGTGCCTATAGGAGACGACATAAATAGTAGGACTGGGGTTAACTAGCAGCAACAGGTCTCAAAGACTAAAGGGAGAACAGAGATGATGAAAGCTACAAAATATGTATCATTTGTACTCGAGATTAACTAGATGGCACACAAAATTATTAAAGAACAACATAGGTAATAATAGAAGTGGTATAATACTATAATCACCAGCCTATGGGATAGCATTGGCTGGTGATAACTATGGAACAACGTTACCTAAAGAACAAGTCTCTTAGTTGAACTATGGGACAAAGTTTACTCCTGAACAAGACCTGTAAGTGAAAGTGCGTTAAGTAGACTAGAGGGGGGGGGGGCGAATAGGCGATTTTTATGAATTCTTCACTGAGGAATTTCAGGGTGAGGAAATTCCTGAGCGAAGAACTACTTGCAGCGGAATAAGTACTCACATGCATACATGGCATAACATAAACATGTATATCTTGATGAATTGAAATCAGACACAGAGTACAGAAAGCGTAAGCACATGATAAAACAGAATGAAGACAAACAGACTAAAGAAATTGAACTGAGGAAATTGAGAAAGTCTTCAGTCAAAGCCTTCAAACAGATATGAACAAGCACACAACACAATAATGAAGAAATGAAGGGGTTGAGGAAATAGAACCAGTTAGCTTGGTGATGACAATGATTTGGTAGACCAGTTCCAACTGTTGTGATAGTTGTACGTCTGGTTAGGGCGGCTAGGTAATCAAACCTGAGGACACACAGTCCCAGACACCCAGTCCCGAACACACAGTTCAGGACACTCAGTCCTCACAGTATCCCCCTTGAGCTAAGGTCACACAGACCTCGCCCAATCTCTCGTGGTAAGTCTTTAGGTGACTTCCAAACCTTCACAAACTTGGTCACTCGGTGATCCACAATTTCCTCTTGGATTCTCTAGACCATGACGCCTAACCGTCTGGAAGATGCACAATCTTCAAAGGTAACAAGCATCGGATCCACACAGGATCAATATCTTCAGTGATGCTCAATCACTTTGGGTTTGTAGGTGTTTGGGTTTGGGTTTTCCTCACTTGATAATTTTCACTCAAAGTCCTCGGAGGATAGGATGCGTCAGTCCGCGTTAGTTTCATTCAAATCATGCAAGTTAGAGTCCAAAACAAGGGCAAAAGTGTTTGGAAAAGTAGATACGCCGGAGACGTATCACCCAGCAGAGACCTTGATCATACCTGCGGTCGACATAACTAAAACTCCAGGCGGTTAAACCAAAATCACACAGAACAAGGGAGTACCTTGTTGTGATACCAATTGAAAGTGCGTTAAGTCGACTAGAGAGGGGGTGAATAGGCGATTTTTATGAATTTTTCACTCAGGAATTTCAGGGTGGGGAAATTCCTGGGCGAAGAACTACTTGCAGCGGAATAAGTACTCAGATACACACATAACATAACATAAACATGGATATCATGATGAATTGAAATCAGACACAGAGTACAGAAAGCGTAAGCAAAGGATAAAACAGAATGAAGACAAACAGACTGAAGAAATTGAACTGAGGAAATTTAGAAAGTCTTCAGTCAAAGCCTTTAAACATATATGAACAAGCACACAACACAGTAATGAAGAAATGAAGGGTTTGAGGAAATATAACCAGTCAGCTTGGTGGAGACAATGATTTGGTAGACCAGTTCCAACTGTTGTGATAGTTGTACGTCTGGTTAGGGCGGCTAGGTATTCAAACATGAGGACACCCAGTCCCGGACACCCAGTCCTGAACACACAGTTCAGGACACTCAGTCCTCACCGTATTCCCCTTGAGCTAAGGTCACACAGACCTCGCCCAATCACTCATGGTAAGTCTTCAGGTGACTTCCAAACCTTCACAGACTCGGTCACCCGGCGATCCACAATTTCCTCTTGGATGCTCTAGACCATGATGCCTAACCGTTTGGAGGATGCACAGTCCTCAAAGGTAACAAGCGTCGGTTCCACACAGGAACAATCTCTTTAGTGATGCTCAATCACTTTGGGTTTGTAGGTGTTTGGTTTGGGTTTTGGGTTTTCCCCACTTGATGATTTTCGCTCAAAGTCCTCGGAGGATGGGATGCTCTCAATGACAAGTGTCAGTTTCTCACGGAGCAGCCAACTAGTTAGTGGTTGTAGGGGGTGGCTATTTATAGCCAAGGGAGCAGCCTGACATGATAAGACATATATGCCCTTCAATGATATGACCGTTAGGTGGGTAGATATTTTGGGACAGCTGGCGCATAGCAGAGCAACGGTCAGAAATTTGAGGTTTAAGTTCCTCAGGGCTATCATGTTCCTCACTTGTAGGCAATTCGCACTGGCGAATTCCTAACTCCTCCATTAGAACAAATTCCTTAGAGACTAGAAGAACTTCGTCTCTGTCACTGAAGAAATTGACTGAACTATATGAGATTTCCAATGGCTTCACTCCAAGGGATTGGTAGGTGTAGGATTTTGAGTTCAGCATCACTTGGAAACTTTTCCTTAGTTTTACCTCGACCCCTTTAACAGTACAGTGTTTCCTATGACTCAAGGAAGAGAAAATAAAACTATGAAAACAAAAGTCTTCACGCTTCATGTTCCTCATATGAATATCAAGTCTTCACGGTCACACCAATTTCTTCACTTTTAAAGTCTTCAGAAAGTATTCAAAAATCCAAAGTCTTCAGTCAAAGACATTCATTTTTAGGGGTCGACTTTCTCTATAAATATCAAACTCCTCATAGACTTATAGACCTGTGTACACTCACAAATGCATTAGTCCCTTTACATATAAGTCTTCAATACACCAAAATCACTAAGGGGCACTAGATGCACTTACAATCTCCCCCTTTTTGGTGATTCATGACAATATACGTTAAGTTTTCCATGGGGATAAACATATATAGTGTAAATACTGATATTGAGGAATTTGATTGCAAGATATAGAAGAACTCCCCCTGAAGATGTGCATAGTGAGGAATTTGCTTTTGAAGCAATGCACATTTGAAGAGTAGAATCATGGAGATCTCCCCCTATATCTTGTAATTCATACACACATTTAACATATGATATGAAGAATTTAAAACGCATGATGAAATATGGTGACTGATGTGATTTAGGATGCGTGCATTACATATATGAGGAAATAGCATGCAGAAGAACATAGCCAAAGTATCAGACCACCATCGGGGTTTAAGTTTACAACTCGATCCAATAAATCTTCAGAAGAACGAGAGTTGTAACTTAGAAAAAAAAACCCATATATAGAGACCCGTTTGAAGACTAACTCTCAAAATTCTCCCCATTTTTCATCGAATGACCAAAAGGGACGAAAAGTGAGGACTAACGCTCCTGAAGAATATCATCACTGAGTTGATGAAGGAGCACCAGCATTGTTGGGGTCGGTTGTTGATGTAGGGCCTACTGCAGTGTCGTCCAAATCTTCATGCCCATCAGTCTCGCGCGATGAAGAATATGAGCTGGCTACCAAGGAAGGAACTTTGGTTTTCTTGAATTTCTTCGCTGGTGGTTGAGACCATTCAAAGTCCTGCTTGAAACCCATTTGCTTCAGATCTTCTTCACCATAGAGATGAGACAGAACAGCCCAGGTACGATTGAACACTTCATGGAGGTAGAAGTGGTTCTTCTTCACTACATTGTGTTTGGCAGTCATGTTGTGAAGAATAGAGCCAAACGGACGCTTAACCCATTTTTGGTTGCGATCGACCTTCTGGTGAAGACTGAGGAGAAGCTCACGGTCAGTCATCACCCTTGGAGCTGTGCCTTGAGGATTTTGCTTTGAGGCATTGGCGGCAGAGTCATGAGTAGCAAAGTCATCATTGGTGGAATATGATGCAGCTTTGTGGAACTGACCATCCAATGGACGAATGCCTTCATCAATAATAGTAGTAGCCTTGCCCTTTTCATCAGCTGAGGAAAATGTCCGCTCGAGGACTTCTATTGGGGGCAAGTAGCTAACGTGATTCTGCAAATCAGCCTTGTAGTTGATTGAAGACCTTGATCTGAGGAATCTCATAATCTAGGGAGCGTAAGGCTTCAATTCAAAAGGGGACAAAGCTGCATTTGCCAGAGTCCTCATGAAGAAATCATGGTAGTTGACAGGAATGCCATGAATGAGGTTGAATAGCAGATTCTTCATGATACCAACGACCTCTTCTTCATTAGAGTCGTGGCCCTTGATTGGACTCAAGGTCTTGGTCAAGATGCAATAGATAGTCCGTAGTACATACAACAATTCCTTCATGAGGAATTTGGTTCTTGAGGCTTGACCGGGCTTCAGCGGCTTCATCAACACTTGCATATAGTGGTCAGTAAGTTCAGGTTCATGATATATACAACGTGCACCTTCAAGGGGAGGACTAACAGGCAGGGCATGAAGCAATTCAGAGGCCGGTGCTTTGAAATGAGTATTCTCTGTCATCCAGTCCAATACCCAAGAGTTCACATCTTCAACATTTCCTGTGATGTGCAGCGTTGCATAGAACTGAAGAATTAGTTCTTAATTCCAATCACATATATCGGTGGAGAAGTTGAGAAGACCAGCATCATGAAGAACACTAAGGACTGGTGTGAAGCAAGGTAGTGATTCCATGTCCACATGAGGAATATTTGCATGATCAAATACTTTGTCCTTATCGAAAAGCAATGAGAATAGAAGTTGGGCTGGCTGGCAGTCTAGAAACACTTCCTTCTAAGACGAGCAGAGTCATATGGGTTGTAATCTGTGAAGAATACATGCTCATGGAAGAAGTCAGCAGCCTTGAATTTTTGCTTCTTGGAGAAGGGATTCTTCGGATTGAGCTGAGGAGCGCCAGTCAAAGTCATCACAGCCTCAGGAATCACGTTCTCCGGAACCACAGGCTGAGGAATTTCAGTTTCAGTTGCAGCCTGGTTCTTCATTTCTTCATCAATATTTTCATGAGCACTAGTGGCTGGAATTGCTTCAGTAGCATTTTCATCAGCACTAGTGGCTGTAATTGCTTCAGGGATACGAGGTTGTTCAGAGCCCGTAAGAACTCCAGTATGCATAGGGGACTGAGGGATTTGTTGTAGTGGGGTGAAGAGCGGAGAGTTGGGGTGATGACTATCCCAATAGTCATCATTTAGCACTGGAGTGGAGCACCCAATATCCACGTCTTCATCTTCTTCATTTAATTCTTCAACGCCTGCCTCTTCAGCTATGAACTGAGGCATAGGTGATGAGATGATTGGAGTTGAAGGGATATTATCGGCTTCAATTTCTTCGTCCATCTGCTCTGTAGAAGCAGCAGAGGGAACGTCTTCATCCGATCCGCTTGGGACCACATAGTCTTCACCAAAAGGGGCAAGTTTCTTTGATGGCATGCTTGAAACTAGAATGTCATCAATCGGATTCTCAAAAGAGCATGTCAATTTTCTTCATCTTCTTTGGTGCTGAAGACTGAGATGAAGTAGATGCTTTCCTTTTCTTCACCGCTGCTCACTCCGTAGCTTTGGTTTTCTTCACTTCTGATGCAGAAGGAAGAACTGTACTTGTTGGTGCAGGAGGAGCAGAGGAAATATGTTCAGTTTCCTCAGGCACAACTAATGCAATTGCCTTGGTGGGTTTAGATTCTTCAGGCTCAGCGGTTGATGCCTCAGTTGGCCTAGCTTGTTCTTCAGGCGCAACACTAGTGGTTGCCCAAGCAATATCATCAGCGGTTGGAATGCAGTCATCAGCCTTGGAACTATCATTTTCTTCAGCAACCTAATTTTCATCAGCGGTGCTGGCATGTTCTTCAGTCTGCTGAGCAGATGCTTCAGCTTGAGGAGATTCAGCTTTTGAAGTGAATTTTTCAGCCAACTTCACAAATCTGACTTTGGCTCCAAGCCAGTGTGTGCGGTAAACGTTGAATTCATCACCGAGTCCTTTGATCTCAGTTTGGATAGCCAGAAGTTCATCAGTTGTCATGTTGACAACATTTCTCTTCAGATAGTGCTCTTTCTTGTATTGCGCTTTCTTTAGCTGCCTGGCCTTCTCAAACTTCCATTTTTTTCGCCTATAAAGGCAGTCAGCATGTGACTTTGGCCATAAGTCAGCTTGAAGTCTGGCATAGGAGTGTTGGGGTCCTTGTGCCAGAGATCAATGTATTCAAGGATCAACTTTGAATCTAGTAGGAGAGGAACTTCACTTCCTTTGGCTCTAGCTGCCCTCTGCTGTCTGTCTCTGATGATTTCTTCAAGTTCTTCATCATCACCTTCGTCATCACTGGATGGCACATGAAAGGAGAATTGCTTCTTGTGAGGACTTGGTCTAGTGCCTCATCCCGCAGTGGCCTTTGTCTTCAGCAGAGTGGGGCCTGTTGAGGAATTCAGAGGAGCTGAAGAACTTGCAGAGGCTTCAGAGGCAATGGATTTTCCTATCATCCTTTGGCGCGAGGCAAGATGCCCAGGTGCTGAGGATTTTGTCGGAGGAGCTGAGGGTTTTGGAACTCGAGGAACCGGGCAGCTTGAAGAATTGGCCGCGAGGGCTTAGCAGAAGAGGTTGGCCGTGAGGGCATTGAAGAAGAGGTACCGGGCTTGTGTGCGGGCTTCTTTGGCATAGCATTCTTGGGCTTGCTAGCAGAGGCCTCGGCAATGGCAGCAACAGCAGAGTCTTCATTGAATTTCTTCACCACCTCTTTTTCTATTTTGGCCAACTTAGCTTGACGCTTGGCCCATTCAGTAGGAAATTCTTCACCTCGTCTGATGCTTGAGGGATCAGCAACTTGGCCTGGTGCCAAGGGAGGTCTTGGGCATGGAGGGTGTACAACGAATTTCTTCATGTACTTGGGAGTGACATAGCGATATTCCCTCCATTCTCTGGCCCATCTCCTCTCTATTTTCTGAACGCCCACTTTGCGCTCATTCTTTGTTTCTTTCCCATGAATTGCCTCATCTGGAATGCAATACCCTGCATAGATGTCTTCAGGGATTTCAAATGCAGTGTTGACTTCGAACTTCTTTCCTCCCATTTGAGGTTTCTTTCCATCAGCCATTTTCTTCAGCTGAGGATTTTAAACAGTCGAGTTTTCTGAAGAGGTATGCAGTTTTTCTTCGAGGAACGCTGCAAATGAGATAATTTAATGAGAACCTAGTGATTCAGCAGCAGACATGTGTACCTGTGAACAGAGTATAGGTGCGACGAATTTGGAGAGGTCATATGTGTTCTCAGAAGTTTTTGCAAAAAGAACAAGTTTGAGGAATTTGACCAGATGTGTCTTGAGGAATTTCACTAAGAGTTCTTTGACTTAGATTCCAGAGTTGTATAGATTGAAAATCCACACAATTGAGGAATCTTGAAGAAAAAACATGTCTTAGGAAACAGATCAAGGACAGATGTCTGTGTGAGGTGTTTAGAATGTGAAGATTGAAGAATAAACACCTTTTGAAGATTTTGATGAAATCACTGGAATCAATAAGGGCAGTAAAAGTAACTTTTAATTACCCTTGACAAAGAAAACGACAAAGTGGGAATGTAGATTGGAAGTTCGTCAGTCCAGATCTTCCACGCCCTAACTTGGCAGAGGAAGACGAGTACGACGGCGACGGAGTGAAGAAATCTGTGGCCGGCACGAGTACGACGGCGACGAGGTCGAGGCAGTGAAGCTCTTCCTCACCGGCGACGATGAAGTAGCGGCGGCGCTAGGTTTTGAGAGCTTGATCTAGGGAGTGAGGTCGAGCGGAGTAAAGACAGACTGAGGAAGGGAAGGGGTATATATAGCCACGGTGAAAAACTGCTCGTCCGAGGAAAATGGATGAACGTGCCCCTGACCTTTCTCATCTGTGCGACATGTGTCAACCACATACTGTGAGGTGGAGATCATGGGTGAATAGATAACTATAGCCGTGGAATGTGGAACGGTTTGAGCGACAAAAGCTAAAAATTCAGATATGAGAATTTTAATGTTTCGTTCGAAAATTCTTCAGCTGACAAGGACATAGTGAAGATTTTGAATGGGTTTCAAATAGAACGCACATGAGAAATTTGTGAACAGACTGGGTTGACTTTAGCATAGAGGGGAAAGGGTCCGATCACATTCACTTAGCAGAGAAAAGCAACTTGAAGAAATAGCAATAAGTGAATGCTGTAGAGGACATAAACTCATATATTTATATAGCCAATGAAGAAAAACGACGGAAAAAGTGAAGACATGCAAAGTTGAAGAATTTTAACAACTGGGGAATTTTAAATGAAGAAAAACTCAAATTGAAGATTTTCAACTTTTGTTGGTGGCGTGACCCACCGTATAAGAATGATGATTTCAGACACCGCGTACAATTATCGTAGGGCTCTTAGAATCAAATTCTTCATTAATTTCTTCACACTTAGAGGGCTAGTCTTCATTGATTGAAGAAAAACATTACTTCGTGTGTTGCACATCTAAGTCATCAATTTTGCATAAGTGTTTCGTGCGTGTCCTTCTCAAAGGACATTCGAAGATTCTAAGATATTTAGCTCACACCGCAACTTGCTAAATCTCTTCTCATCCAAGGGCTTTGTGAAGATGTCGGCTAGCTGTTATTCAGTCTTCACGTGCTCGATGGAGATGTTGCCCTTCAACACATGATCATGAAGAAAATGATGACGAATCTGAATGTGCTTTGTCTTTGAGTGTTGAACCATGTTATGAGCAATCTTGATGGCACTCTCGTTGTCACAATAGAGAGGCACATTCTTCACATTGATGTCGTAGTCCTTGAGAGTTTGCTTCATCCATAGCAATTGAGCACAACATGAACCAGCAGCAATGTACTCAGCTTCAGCAGTAGAAAGTGATATGCAGTTATGTTTCTTTGAAGACCAACAGACCAAGGATCGCCCGAGGAAATGGCATGTGCTTGATGTTGACTTGCGGTCCACACGATCACCAGCATAGTCAGAGTCTGAATATCCAATGAGATCAAAAGCCGATCCCTTGGGATACCATAATCCAAGTGTTGGAGTGTGAGCTAGATATCAAAGAATATGCTTCACAACCTTATGGTGTGATTCCTTCAGTGTAGCTTGAAAACGGGCACACATGCAAACACTAAGCATAATATCTGGCCTAGAGGCATATAAATACAATAAAGAACCAATCATGGAGCGGTATACCTTTTGATCGAAGTCAATACCGTTTTCATCAGTGCATAGGTGACCATTTGTGGGCATAGGGATTTTGACACCTTTGCAATCTTGCATGCCGAATTTCCTCAATACATCCTTGAGGTATTTTTCCTGAGATATGAAAATACCATTGCGCTGTTGACGAATCTGAAGACCTAAGAAGAATTTCAATTCTCCAATCATAGACATTTGATATTCTTCACTCATCATGTAGGCAAATTCATCACTATAACGTTAGTCTGTACAGCCAAAGATGATATCATCAACATATATTTGGCACACACATAATTCATCATCATAAGCTTTGGTGAAAAGAGTTGGGTCAAGTGAACCGGGTTTGAAGCCTTTCTTCATGAAGAATTCCTTCAAAGTATCATACCACGCCCGAGGGGCCTGCTTGAGGCCATAGAGGGCCTTATTGAGTCTGAAGACTTTGTCAGGATGCTTTGGATCTTCAAAACCTGGGGGTTGAGCAACATATACTTCTTCCTCAAGCTTACCATTGAGGAATGCACTTTTCACATCCATTTGATATAATATGATATTATGATGGTTAGCATAAGCAAGTAATATTCGAATTGCTTCAAGTCTAGCAACAGGTGCAAAAGTTTCATCGAAATCAATTCCTTCAACCTGTGTGTAGCCTTGAGCTACAAGTCGTGCCTTATTCCTCACCACAAGGCCATTTTCATCTTGCTTGTTGCGGTAGATCCATTTTGTGCCGATGATATTGTGCTTGCGAGGGTCTGGTCGCTTGACAAGTTCCCAGACATTGTTGAGCTCGAACTGATGTAATTCGTCTTGCATAGCTTGAATCCACTCGGGCTCCAGAAATGCTTCATCTACCTTAGTGGGCTCTGTGATAGAGACGAAAGCAAAGTGCCCACAAAAGTTAGGTAAATGTGAAGCTTTTGAGCATGCGAGAGGACCTGGTGCGTTGATGTCGCTGATGATTTTCTCAATCTGCACTTCATTAGCGATGCGAGGATGAGCTGGTTGACGATGAGGAATTTGCTCAGCATTTTCTTTAGAGCCATTTTCGTCAAAAATGCTAGCTTGATGTTCTTCACGTTCTGGAATGACTTCTTCAGCAGATTCTTCGGTAGGAATGACATCCTCAGTAGCCTTGCACTTAATAGATTCCTCAGGAGGTATTTCATCTATCACAGGAGGTAGGTGCTCTCTTTGTGAGCCATTAGTTTCATTGAACCGCACATCTACAGTTTCAACAACCTGTGGTGATAGGTGTTGAAGACTCTGTAGTTGTGCAAGTCCTTACCATAACCAAGCATAAAACCTTCATGTGCTTTCGGTGCAAATTTAGAACTGTGATGAGGATCTCTAATCCAGAATTTTGCACCGAAGACTTTGAAATAACTCACATTGGGTTTCTTGTGAGTGAGGAGTTCATATGCAGTTTTCTTCAAGAATTTGTGAAGATATACTTTATTGATGATGTGGCACGCAGTATCAATTGCCTCAGGCCAGAAGCGAGGAGGCATCTTGTACTCATCAAGCATAGTGCGGGCCATCTCAACAAGAGTCCTGTTCTTGCGCTCCACTACGTCATTCTGCTGAGGAGTATAAGGAGCAGATAACTCATGAGTAATACCAAGTTCATCAAGATAGTCATCAAGACCAGTGTTCTTGAACTCAGTTCCATTGTCACTTCTGATGTGCTTGATCTTCACACCAAAGTTGGTTGAAGCCCTCAAGGAAAATTGTTTGAAGACTTCCTGCACTTCAGTTTTGTAAGTGATGATGTGCACCCATGTATAACGAGAATAATCATCAACAATAACAAAGCCATATAAAGATGCATCATTAGTAAATGTGGCATAGTGAGTAGGGCCAAAGAGATCCATGTGAAGCAATTCAAATGGACGAGTGGTAGTCATGATGGTCTTTGAGGGATGCTTGGCCTTGGTCATCTTTCTAGCTTCACAAGCTCCACACAAATGGTCCTTGAGGAATTTGACACCCTCGATGCCAATGGCATCCTTTTTCTTCGCGAGCGTGTGCAAGTTCCTCATCCCAGCATGGCCAAGTCGTCGATGCCATAGCCAGCCCTCTGAAGCTTTTCCAAGTATACATGTAGCAGGTTGTGGTCCTGTAGAGAAATCAACAATATACAAATCTCCTCTCCTAAAGCCTTCGAAGACTTTGGAATTGTCAGCTTCCATGATCACAACACAACGATACTTGCCAAAGACAACAACCATATCAAGATCACAAAGCATTCAGACAGACATGAGGTTGAACCCTAAGGACTCGACAAGCATGACTTTGTCCATGTGTCGATCCTTTGAGATCGCAACCTTACCTAGACCCAATACCTTGCTTTTGCCTTTGTCAGCATAGGTGATATGCTTTGGATGCGATAGAGATAAGGGAGTGTCCATCAATAGACTCTTGTCACCAGTCATGTGATTTGTACATCCACTATCGAGGACCCACTCAGTGGCTTTGGGTTGATCACCCTGAAGATGAATTAGTGCAGCTTGCGAACTCATATACTTCATTAGTGAAGAATATGACATCAATTTCATCAAGCAACAGAACAGATATAGCAATGTGAGGACATGAGAAATGAAAATTCATTTCTTTGTGATTAGCTTGCGTCCTTTCAAGCATATTCAGGTCTCCAGCAAATTCTTCAGACGTTTAGGTTTGTCTGGAGACCTGACCCCACATAAGAGATTAATTCTTTTTCTTCACCACCCACATCTAAAGGGGTGGCAAAGATTTCATCATTCTGTGAGCTCCATAAGAGAAAGGTGGAATAGATGCCAATCCACTTTGTTTCGCATAAGAGGGGTTAGGGTGAGCATATGAGTAAGCAGAGAAATTCTTCGAGGATTTATGAATATAATGATTTGAAGAATAGTGCACATATCCATAATCCTTAGCCTTTCCCTATGAAACAGAGGTGTTAGCACGATGATGTTCATGTGAGGACTTTGATCCATGTGAGGACTGTGGTCCATATGAGGACTTGGATCCATATGTAGACTTTGGTCCATCTGAAGAGTTTGATCTGGGTTCCTATTCTTCACAGGTGGTGTCATGATGACATTCGCCTGAAGACTTTCAAGGCACCTTTTGAGAACCTAGATTTTCTTCATAGGGGGACCGTTCCTGCAATTAGTGCCAACATATCTAGCAAATACTTCACCATTCTGATTTTTGAACAGTTTGTAATTGGAGTCAAATGACTCATCAGAAGAATATGAAGATTCACATGTAAAGCCAGATAAGGTAGATGGATCCACTGAAGGTCCCTTTGCAGCAACCCATGAGGTTTTGGGATACTGCTTAGGTTTTCAATAGGTCCCATCAGCATTAAGTTAACTCTCAAAGGTAATACCCTCTTTCCTTGGGTTCCTGTTGAGGATCTGCTTTTTGAGCACATCACAAAGAGCCTGATGCCCTTTGAGGCTTTTGTACATGCCTTTCACATACAATTCCTTCAGCCCTGCATGGTCAGTGATACTAGTAGCATCCTCAGATGAGGAATTAGTGATTGCAGAGACAGTTGAAGAATTTGTAGCAATAGAAGCATTTGAGCATTCAGGTGAAGAATTAGCAGATTCACATTCAATTCACTCCAAACATGGAGGAATAAATTCTTCCTGAGCAGCGCTGATGTGTTTAGCAAGTAATGAATCATGCTCCTTCCAAAGATCTTCATAACTCACTCTTAACTGCTCAAGATCTTGCTTTCTTTGAAGAAAGTCATAAGAAAGCTTCTCATGATCAGATAAGAGAATGTTATGATGACTCCGAAGGTTATCAAACTTAGTCTGAAGTCTCTGAAGATTTTCAGTCAAAATTTTAGTGCAATCCATTTCATCACCCAACATATCATTACTTTTGTCTAACATATTTTGAACCATTTCAAGAGCCTTCTTTTGTTTCACAGCAATCTTAGCAAGTTTAGAATAACTAGGCTTGAGATTTTCATCAGATTCATCCTCACTTGATTCTGAGGAGGGACATTTGAGTACCTTTTCACCTTTTGCCATGAAGCAATAGGTGGGAGCGTAGTCATCATCACCGTCGTCAATGGTGTTGGGGAGGTCTTTTTCCTCAGAGTTGAAGATGGACTTTCTAACGAACGTGGTAGCGAGGGCTAGGCTCGCCACACCAGACTGTGACTCCTCAGATTCCTCCTCTTCCTCATTTTCCTCAGATTCAGCCTCAGAGTCCATTTCCTTGCCAATGAATGCCCGAGCCTTCTTGGAGCTGCCCTTCTTGTGAGATGAAGACCTTGAAGGTTTTGATGATGAGGACTTTGAGGATTTCTTCTTCTTCTTTGAATCATCAGAACTATAGTCCTTGTACTTCTTCTTCTTTGATTCCTTTTCCCACTGAGGACAATTTTGAATGTAGTAACCAGGTTTCTTGCATTTGTGGCAAAGTCTCTTCTTGTAATCACGAGATGAGGAATCTGATCTTAAGTCGTCACTTCTTGAGGATTTTCCAAAATGACCACATCTTGAGAACTTCTGGAATTTCCTCACGAGCATTGCTAGCTCCTGGGTCAGTTCTTCAGGATCACCAAGGCTACTACCAGAATCCTCACCTTCAGATTCAGACACTGCCTTGGCCTTCAGAGCTCGTGATCTGACATAGCTTGTTCCATAGAGATCTCTCTTCTCAGCAAGCTAGAACTCATGTGTGTTTATCCTCTCAAGGATACCAGCGGGATCAGGTGACTTGTAGTATCCATGTTCTTGTATCATCGGTGCAAGGGTGTCAAATGAGGAACCAAGTGATCGAAGCAATTTCTTCACCACCTCGTGGTCAGTGATGTCAGAGGCACCAAGTTCTTGAAGCTCATTTGAAATGTCAGTGAGGCGATCGAAGGTTTGCTGAACATTTTCATTGTCAAGTCTTTTGAAGCGGTTGAAGAGATTGCAAAGAACGTCAACTCGAGAGTCACGATGGGTTGAGACTCCTTCATTGACCTTGGACAACCTGTCCTAGATAAGTTTTGCTGTCTCCAAAACACTCACTCTGCCATAGTGCCCTTTGCTCAGATGGCCACATATGATGTTCTTCGCTTGAGAGTCGAGTTGCTTGAATCTCTTCGCATCAGCAGCATTGATGGTAGGAGTGACAAAGGGGACGCCATTTTCCACAACGTACCAGAGATCATTGTTAATTGCCTCAAGATGCATTCGCATCTTATTCTTCCAGTAGTGGTAGTCCGTCCCATCGAAGGTAGGACACCCAGTGATAACCCACAAGTATAGGGAATCGCAACAGTTTTCGAGGGTAGAGTATTCAACCCAAATTTATTGATTCGACACAAGGGGAGCCAAAGAATATTCTCAAGTATTAGCAGCTGAGTTGTCAATTCAACCACACCTGGAAACTTAATATCTGCAACAAAGTGTTTAGTAGCAAAGTAATATGATAGTAGTGTTAATGATAGCAAAAGGTAACGGTAACAAAAGGAGTGTTTTTGGTATTTTGTAGTGATGATAGCAATAGCAACAGAAAAGTAAATAAACGAAGAACAATATATGGAAAGCTCGTAGGCAATGGATCGGTGATAGAGAATTATGCCGGATGTGGTTCATCATGTAATAGTCATAACCTAGGGTGACACAGAACTAGCTCCAATTCATCAATGTAATGTAGGCATGTATTCCGAATATAGTCATACATGCTTATGGAAAAGAACTTGCATGACATCTTTTGTCCTACCCTCCCGTGGCAGCGGGGTCCTAGCGGAAACTAAGGGATATTAATGCCTCCTTTTAATAGAGTACCGAACCAAAGCATTAACACATAGTGAATACATGAACTCCTCAAACTACGGTCATCACCGGGAGTGGTCCCGATTATTGTCACTTCGCAGTTGTCGGATCATAACACATAGTAGGTGACTATAGACTTGCAAGATAGGATCAAGAACTCTCATATATTGATGAAAACATAATAGGTTCAGATCTGAAATCACGGCACTCAGGCCCTAGTGACAAGTATTAAGCATAGCAAAGTCATAGCAACATCAATCTCAGAACATAGTGGGTACTAGGGATCAAACCCTAACAAAACTAACTCGATTACATGATAGATCTCATCCAACCCATCACCATCCAGCAAGCCTACGATGGAATTACTCACGCACGACGGTGAGTATCATGAAATTGGTGATGGAGGATGGTTGATGATGACGATGGCGATGGATTCCCCTCTCCGAAGCCCCGAACGGACTCCAGATCGGCCCTCCCGAGAGGTTTTAGGGCTTGGCGGCGGCTCTGTATCGTAAAACGCGATGAATCCTTCTCTTTGATTTTTTTCTCCCCGAAAGCAAATATATAGAGTTGGAGTTGAGGTCGGAGGAGCTCCAGGGGGCCCATGAGGTAGGGGGGAGCGCCCTGGGGGGGGGGGGCAGGCGCGCCCCCACCCTCGTGGCTAGGGTGTGGGCCCCCTGGTCTTCATCTTTTGCAAGGATTTTTTTATTTCCAAATAGACGTTCCGTGAAGTTTCGGGTCATTCCGAGAACTTTTGTTTCTGCACATAAATAACACCATGGCAATTTTGCTGAAAACAACGTCAGCCTGGGTTAGTTCCATTCAAATCATGCAAGTTAGAGTCCAAAACAAGGGCAAAAGTGTTTGGAGAAGTAGATACGACGGATACATATCAACTCCCCCAAGCTTAAACCTTTGCTTGTCCTCAAGCAATTCAGTTGATAAACTGAAAGTGATAAAGAAAACTAACCATATTCAAGTTTTAAATATGTAAAGCCAACATTCAAGTTTTCGGCAAAGATTATAAACTAACCATATTCACAATAACGCTTAGGTCTCATGTTTACTCATATAAATGGCATAATCAACTAGCGAGCAATAATAATAAATCTTGGATGACAACACTTTCTCAAACAATCATAATATGATATAACAAGATGGTATCTCGCTAGCCCTTTCTGAGACCGGAAAACATAAATGTAGAGCACCTTTAAAGATCAAGGACTGACTAGACATTGTAATTCATGGTAACAGAGATCCAGTCAAGTCATACTCAACGTAAACTAACAGTAACGAATGCAAATGACAGTGGTGCTCTCCAACTGGTGCTTTTTAATAAGAGGATGATGACTCAACATGAAAGTAAATAGATAGGCCCTTCGTAGAGGGAAGCAGGGATTTGTAGAGGTGCCAGAGCTCGGTTTTGAAATAGAGGTGAATAATATTTTGAGCGGTATACTTTCATTGTCAACATAACAACCAAGAGATGGCGATATCTTCCATGCTACACACATTATAAGCGGCTCCCAAACAGAATGGTAAAGTTTATACTCCCCCTCCACCAACAAGCATCAATCCATGGCTTGCTCGAAACAACGAGTGCCTCCAACTAACAAGAGTCCCAGGGGGAGTTTTGTTTGCAATTATTTTGATTTGATTTGCATAAAGCATGGGACTGGGCATCCCGGTAACCAGCCATTTTGTCGTGAGTGAGGAGCGGAGTCTACTCCTCTTGAGAATAACCCGCCTAACATGGAAGATACGGATAACCCTAGTTGATACATGAGCCATTCGAGCATACAAAACAGAATGTTTATTTGAAGGTTTAGAGTTTAGCACATACAAATTTACTTGGAACGGCAGGTAGATACCGTATATAGGTAGGTATGGTGGACTCATATGGAATAACTTTGGGGCTTATGGAGTTGGATGCATAAGCAGTATTCCCGCTTAGTATAGGTGAAGGCTAGCAAAAGACTGGGAAGCGACCAGCTAGAGAGCGACAACAGTCATGAACATGCATTAAAATTAATCAACACCGAACACAAGCATGAGTAGGATATAATCCACCATGAACATAAATATCGTGAAGGCTATGTTGATTTTGTTTCAACTACATGCGTGAACATGTGCCAAGTCAAGTCACTTAAATCATTCAGAGGAGGATACCACCCTATCATACCACATCACAACCATTTTAATAGCATGTTGACACGCAAGGTAAACCATTATAAGCTCCTAGCTAATTAAGCATGGCATAAGAAACTATGATCTCTAATTGTCATCGCAAACATGTTTATTCATAATAGGCTGAATCAGGAACAATGAACTAATCATATTTACAAAAACAAGAGAGGTCGAGTTCATACCAACTTTTCTCATCTCAGTCAGTCCATCATATATCGTCATAATTGCCTTTCACTTACACGACTGAATGATGTGAATAATAATAATAGTGCACGTGCATTGGACTAAGCTGGAATCTACAAGCATTCAATTCAAGAGAGAAGACAAGGTAATATGGGCTCTTTGTCAGATCAACAATAATGCATATAAGAGCCATTTCAACAATTTAATTATGGTCTTCTCCTATCGACCCCCAAAGAAAAGAAAAGAAATAAAATTATTTACATGGGAGAGCTCCCAACAAGCAAAAGAAGAACATGGAATCTTTTTGGGCTTTCTTTTTTAATTACTACTACAAGCATGGAAAGTAAACTAATTAAAAGCTACAACTAATTTATTTTTTTGTTTTTCTTAAAGTTTTATTAAGCACACAAGAAGAAAGCATAAAAAGGGAAATTAACTAGCATGGATGATACAATGAAAAAGTATGAGCACCGACATCTAGCAATGAGTGTGTGAACATGAATGTAATATCGATGAGAAATACATACTCCCCCAAGCTTAGGCTTTTGGCCTAAGTTGGTCTATGGCCACGGTTGTCCTGGCGGATATCCATAGTAATAGTTGAGGTCGTACTGTGAAGAAGAAGAATCTGATTTCCACTGGTTGGCAATCATCTCCTGATCCCACTGGTAATTAGACTGTCATGGAGGATCAACTTGTGGTTCCGACTCTGGCTCTGTGGCTGATGTAGGGTTCTGGTAGGCGTGAATAGCCTCTAACGGAACAGGGTACTGGCCTGCATATAAATCAAACAAGGAAGGAGCAGGCAGGGTAATAGTCTCAGGATGATGTTTATGAAAGAACAATTTGTATTTAAGCTCCCCCTCCCTATCCTTAACAATAAAGTCGTGTGCCACCATACTCTTATAATCTAAATAAACATGAGGCAACAATTTTTCTTCCTTCTCATAATGCCTAATAGGTATGTTAAAATGCGCAGCTAGGCGTGAAGCATAGATGCCTCCAAAGATGGGGCCCTTTGTACGGTTCAGACTTAACCATTTAGCAATAATACCGCCCATACTAACAGAGTTATCACAGAATAAACCAAGGAACAAAACAATAATATCAGGAACACTAAGGTTTCCATAGTTTCCGCGACCAATTAAGCAACGACTAGCAAATATTGCAAAGTAGCGTAAAACAAGAAAATTGTATGCTAGTGATTCGTGCATCGGAAACCTTCCTCGTTTCCCCTGCAGTGATGGTATCAATAAATCCATCCACATCACCGCGATGTGGTTCCTCTATCATGCCCTCGAAAGGGATCAAACAAACCCGACAAAAATCATAAAGTAACATCTCCTTATGCTCATCATATAAATAAAACTCCACCGTAGGTGGTGTGCTCCTAGCATGGAAATGAAAGTTTTGCACAGAGATATAGGTGAGTAAGAGATACTGGTCGCATTGGTCGTGGAGGAAGGCGGTGAGGCCTGCATTCTCAGCCAATTCATAAAAACAATCATAAATCCCGGCTGCTCTCAAGAAGTCATCGGAAGGCCATTCACACGGCCGAACCTCCGTGGTGCGAGGCAGATTATATTTGGGCCTCTCTGCTTTTTCATTTTGCTTTTCCTTCGAGCTTTGGCTCAATGAGCCCCTCAAAAATCTCTTCATTATTTTCTGAAAAATTCTGAAATTTTTAGTAACTTCAAATAAAAGTGAGCCAAGCTCAACAAAATTGATAGCAACAACTCCTACAAGTGCCTAGAGCCTATATCATGCATTAGAACTACTTGGGACCATATAAATTTGACATGCAAGCTCAACAACAGGGTCACCTAAGCAGCACAAATTTGCAATGAATAAAGCACTAGAACAAAAACTAATTGGACCAATGGAGGAGTCACATACCAAGGAACAATCCCCCAAGCAGTTTTGTGAGAGGTGCTTTGAGCAAGGAGATCGAAAAAGGCAGCAAAATGAGCTAGAACTCGTCCTTGAGTTGGATATTGGTGTTTGTGGGAGGAATAAGGAGTGTGTGGGTGTAGGAATGAGTGGAGGAGGGCCACCATGGGCCCACGAGGCAGGGGGCGCGCCCAGGGGGGTAGGGCGCGCCCTTTACCCTCGTGGCCAGGTGGATGCCCCTCCTGCTGTGTTCCCAGTGCCAGATATTCTCAAATATTCCAGAAATAATCGTATTTAAATTTCAGGGCATTTGGAGAACTTTTATTTTCGGGGTATTTTTATATTGCACAGATAATTTAGATAACAGACGGAAAATACTTATTTTTATTTTATTTAATATAAATAACAGAAAGTAAAAAGAGGGTACAGAAGGTTGTGCCATCTCATGCTCATCAAAAGGAATCCACTAACAAGGTTGATCAAGTCTTGTTAACGAACTCATTCCGAATAACATGGAACCGGAGAAATTTCGAATAACACTATGTTACCTCAACGGGGATATGCACATCCCCAATGATAAGAATATCATATTTTTCTTGAAGGTAGGAAGAGGAATTTCAAAACCTCCAAATATAATCGATGGAATTTTTTCCAATAGAGTTGATACTATGAACTTGAGGCTGTTTCCTCGGAAAGTGTACCGTATGCTCATTACCATTGACATGAAAAGTGACGTTGCCTTTAGTGCAATCAATAACAGCTCCTACAGTATTCTAAAAGGTTCTTCGAAGAATAATAGACATACTATCGTCCTCGGGAATATCAAGAATAACAAAGTCCATTAAAATAGTAACGTTTGCAACTACAATAGGCACATCCTCACAAATACCGACCGATATAGCAGTTGATTTATCAGCCATTTGCAAAGATATTTTAGTAGGTGTCAACTTATTCAAATCAAGTCTACGATATAAAGAGAGAGGCATAACACTAACACTGGCTCCAAGATCACATAAAGCAGTTTTAACATAATTTCTTTTAATGGAGCATGGTACAGTTGGTACTCCGGGATCTCCTAGTTTCTTAGGTATTCCACCTTTAAAAGTATAATTAGCAAGCATGGTGGAAATTTCAGCTTCCGGTATCTTTCTTTTATTAGTAACAATATCTTTCATATACTTGGCATAAGGACTCATTTTGAGCATATCAGTCAATCGCATACACAAAAGATAGGTCTAATCATTTCAGCAAAGCACTCAAAATCCTCATCATCCTTTTTCTTGGACGGTTTGGGAGGAAAAGGCATGGGTTTCTGAACCCAAGGCTCTCTTTCCTTTTTGTGTTTCCTAGCAACAAAGTCTTTCTTATCATAACATTGATTCTTTGATTGTGGGTTATCAAGATCAACAGCAGGTTCAATTTCTATATCATTATCATTGCTAGGTTGAGCATCATCATGAACATTATCATTAACATTATCACTAGTTTCAGGTTCATTACTAGATTGTGTTTCAGCATCAGAAATAGAAATATCATTTGGATTCTCAGGTGTTTCAGCAATAGGTTCACTAGAAGCATGCATAGTCCTATCATTTTTCTTTTTCTTCCTTTTAGAAGGACTAGGTGCATCTATATTATTTCTCCGAGAATCTTGCTCAATTCTCTTAGGGTGGCCTTCAGGATACAGAGGTTCCTGAGTCATTCTACCAGTTCTAGTAGCCACTCTAACCGCAAAATCATTATTCTTACTATTCAGTTCATTGAGCAAATAATTTTGAGCTTTAAGTACTTGTTCTACTTGAGTGGTAACCATAGAAGCATGTTTACTAATAAGTTTAAGTTCACCTTTGACATTAGCCATATAATCACTCAAGTGTTCAAGCATATTTGAATTGTATTTCAATTGTCTACCAAAATAAGCATTAAAGTCTTCTTGCTTAACCATAAATTTATCAAACTCATCTAAGCATGGGCTAGCAAACTTAGTAAATGGGATTTTAGCTTTATCATATCTATAGAGAGAATTTACCTTTACTACCTGTGTCGGGTTATCAAGACCATGAGTTTCTTCAATAGGTGAAGGATTAAGATCATATGTTTCTTCAATAGACGGTAAATTAAGACCATGTATTTCTTCAATAGGAGGTAAATTCTTAACATCTAGAGCTTTAATACCTTTTCTTTCCTAGATTTCTTTGCCTCTTGCATATCTTCAGGACTGAGAAATAGAATACCCCTTTTCTCCGGAGTTGCTTTAGGAATAGGCTCAGGAGCTGGCTCAGGAAGTGTCCAATTATTTTCATTTGTCAACATATTATTCAATAGAATTTCAGCTTCATCCGGTGTTCTTTCCCTGAAAATAGAACCAGCACAACTATCCAGGTAATCTCTGGAAGCTTCGGTTAGTCCATTATAAAAGATATCAAGTATTTCATTTTCCTTAGGAGGATGATCACGCAAAGCATTAAGTAACTTGAGAAGCCTCCCCCAAGCTTGTGGGAGACTCTCTTCTTCAATTTGCACAAAATTATATATATCCCTCAAAGCAGCTTGTTTCTTATGAGCAGGGAAATATTTAACAGAGAAGTAATAAACCATATCCCGGGGACTACGCACACAACCAGGATCAAGAGAATTAAACCATATCTTAGCATCACCATTTAATGAGAATGGAAATATTTTAAGGATATAAAGGTAGCGAGATTTCTCATCATAAGTGAACAGGGTGGCTATATCATTTAATTTAGTAAGATGTGCCACAACAGTTTCAGATTGATAGCCATGAAAAGGATCAAATTCAACCAAAGTAATTATATCAGGATCAACAGAGAATTCATAATCCTTATCGGTAACACAGATAGGTGAAGTAGCAAAAGCAGGGTCAGGTTTCATTCTAGCATTAAGAGATTGTTGCTTCCATTTAGCTAATAACCTCTTGAGCTCGTATCTATCTTTGCAAGCTAAAATAGCTAAAGTAGCTTCTTTTCAATAACATAACCCTCAGGAATAACAGGCGATTCATATTTATTAAGGGAAGAGTCTTCATCATCACTTTCATCAATATTATCAATTTCAATATTTTCATTCTCTCTAACCCTAGCAAGTTGTTCATCAAGAAATTCACCAAGTGGCACAGTAGTATCAAGCATAGAAGTAGTTTCATCATAAGTATCATGCATAGCAGAAGTGGCATCATCAATAACATGTGACATATCAGAACAAATAGCAGAAGCAGGTTTAGGTGTCGCAAGCTTACTCAAAACAAAAGGTGAATCAAGTGCAGAGCTAGATGGAAGTTCCTTACCTCCCATCGTAGTTGAGGGATAAATCTTGGTTTTTGGATCTCTCAAGTTCTTCATAATGATAAGCAGATATAAATCCCAAGTGACTCAAAGAATAGAGCTATGCTTCCCGGCAACGGCGCCAGAAAATAGTCTTGATAACCCACACGTATAGGGGATCGCAACAGTTTTCGAGGGTAGATTATTCAACCCAAATTTATTGATTCGACACAAGGGGAGCCAAAGAATATTCTCAAGTATTAGCAGCCGGGTTGTCAATTCAACCACACCTGGAAACTTAATATCTAGAGCAAAGTGTTTAGTAGCAAAGTAATATGATAGTTGTGGTAACGATAGCAAAAGGTAACGGTAACAAAAGGAGTGTTTTTGGTATTTTGTAGTGATGATAGCAATAGCTACGGAAAACTAAATAAGCGAAGAACAATATATGGAAAGCTCGTAGGCAATAGATCAGTGATAGAGAATTATGCCGGATACGGTTCATCATGTAACAGTCATAACCTAGGGTGACACAGAACTAGCTCCAATTCATCAATGTAATGTAGGCATGTATTTCGAATATAGTCATACGTGCTTATGGAAAAGAACTTGCATGACATCTTTTGTCCTACCCTCCCGTGGCAGCGGGGTCCTAGCGGAAACTAAGGGATATTAAGGCCTCCTTTTAATAGAGTACCAGACCAAAGCATTAACACATAGTGAATACATGAACTCCTCAAACTACGGTCATCACCGGGAGTGGTGCCGATTATTGTCACTTCAGGTTGCCGGATCGTAACACATAGTAGGTGACTATAGACTTGCAAGATAGGATCAAGAACTCTCATATATTGATGAAAACATAATAGGTTCAGATCTGAAATCATGGCACTCGGGCCCTAGTGACAAGCATTAAGCATAGCAAAGTCATAGCAACATCAATCTCAGAACATAGTGGATACTAGGGATCAAACCCTAACAAAACTAACTCGATTACATGATAGATCTCATCCAACCCATCACCATCCAGCAAGCCTATGATGGAATTACTCACGCATGGCGGTGAGCATCATGAAATTGGTTATGGAGGATAGTTGATGATGATGATGGCGACGGATTCCCCTCTCCGGAGCTCCGAACGGACTCCAGATCAGCCCTCCCGAGAGGTTTTAGGGCTTGGCGGCGGCTCCGTATCGTAAAAGGCGATGAATCCTTCTCTCTGATTTTTTTCTCCCCGAAAGCAAATATATAGAGTTGGAGTTGAGGTCGGAGGAGCTCCAGGGGGCCCACAAGGTAGGGGGGCAGGCGCCCTGGGGGGGGGCAGGCGCACCCCCACCCTCGTGGCTAGGGTGTGGGCCCCCTGGTCTTCATCTTTTGTAGGGATATTTTATTATTTCCAAATAGACGTTCTGTGAAGTTTCAGGTCATTCCGAGAACTTCTTTTTCTGCACACAAATAACACCATGGCAATTCTGCTGAAAATAGCATCAGTCCGGGTTAGTTCCATTCAAATCATGCAAGTTAGAGTCCAAAACAAGGGCAAAAGTGTTTGGAAAAGTAGATACGATGGAGACGTATCACCCAGCAGAGGCCTTGATCATACCTGCGGCAACATAACTAAAACTCCAGGCGGTTAAACCAAAATCACACAGAACAAGGGAGTACCTTGCTGTGATACCAATTGAAAGTGCGTTAAGTCGACTAGAGGGGGGGGGGATGAATAGGCCATTTTTATGAATTCTTCACTGAGGAATTTCAGGGTGAGGAAATTCCTGGGCGAAGAACTACTTGTAGCGGAATAAGTACTCAGATGCATACATGACATAACATAAACATGGATATAATGATGAATTGAAATCAGACAGAGAGTACAGAAAGCGTAAGCAAAGGATAAAACAGAATGAAGACAAACAGACTGAATAAATTGAACTGAGGAAATTGAGAAAGTCTTCAATCAAAGCCTTTAAACAGATATGAACAAGCACACAACACAATAATGAAGAAATGAAGGGGTTGAGGAAATAGAACCAGTTAGCTTGGTGGAGACAATGATTTGGTAGACCAGGTCCAACTGTTGTGACAGTTGTATGTCTGGCTAGGGCGGCTAGGTATTCAAACCTGAGGACACACAGTCCTGAACACACAGTTCAGGACACTCGGTCCTCATCGTATTCCCCTTGAGCTAAGGTCACACAGACCTCGTCCAATCACTCGTGGTAAGTCTTCAGGTGACTTCCAAACCTTCACAGACTCGGTCACTCGGTGATCCACAATTTCCTCTTGGATGCTCTAGACCATGAAGCCTAACCATCTGGCGGATGCACAGTCCTCAAAGGTAACAAGTGTCAGTTCCACACAGGAATAATCTCTTCAGTGATGCTCAATCACTTTGGGTTTGTAGGTGTTTGGTTTGGGCTTTGGGTTTTTCCTCACTTGATGATTTTCGCTCAAAGTCCTCGAAGGATGGATGCTCTGAATGACAAGTGTCAGTTTCTCGCGGAGCAGCCAACCAGCTAGTGGTTGTAGGGGGCGGCTATTTATAGCCTAGGGAGCAGCCTGACATGATAAGACATAAATGCCCTTCAATGATATGACCGTTAGGTGGGTAGATATTTTGGGACAGCTGGCACATAGCACAGCAACGGTCGGAAATTTGAGGTTCAAGTTCCTCAGGGCAATCATGTTCCTCATTTTAGGCAATCCGCACTGGCGAATTCCTAACTCCTCAGTCAGAACAAATTCCTCAGAGATTAGAAGAACTTCATCTCTGTCACTGAAGAAATTGACTGAACTGTATAAGATTTCCAATGGCTTCACTCAAAGGGATTGGTAGGTGTAGGATTTTGAGTTGAGCATCACTTGGAAACTTTTCCTTAATTTTACCTCAACCCCCTTTAACAGTACAGTGTTTCCAATGACTCAAGAAAGAGAAAATGAAGCTACAAAAACAAAAGGCTTCACGCTTCATGTTCCTCATATGAATATCGAGTCTTCACGGTCACACCAATATCTTCACTTTTAAAGTCTTCAAAAGTCTTCATAAATCCAAAGTCTTCAGTCGAAGACCTTCATTTTTAGGGGTCGACTTTCTCTATAAATATCAAACTCCTCATAGACTTATAGACCTGTGTACACTCACAAACGCATTAGTCCCTTAACCTATAAGTCTACAATACACCAAAATCACTAAGGGGCACTAGATGCACTTACAGTAAGAGATCAGCATGAATATACAGTGAAATGTGAGAATCCATTTTCCATGCTTAGATGAATAACAATGCCATAAATGTTGCACACAAGTAAGATGAGGTTACAACCTATCTGGCTGCCATCCAAAGGAGTGAGCATCATGTGTTGACTTGTCGATGGCCCTAGAGTTGTTCTGGCTGTCCATGTCAGGCACGCGCATTCGATGCAGGGAACTGTTGAGTGGGGACTATAGGTCCCTTTTGGTGTATGCTTCCCTTGTTGGAGCAGCTGCGGTGAGTCAGAAGATGGTGTGGATGAAGATGCAGAAAATATATAATGTTAAGAATGACACATATCTCTGATCTGAAGAAATACCCTAAGATATCACAGCAAGGTACGAGAGTGGTCACATGTCTATTGACTGAAGACTAAATTGGGTCACATGATTTTATTTTATTTTTGTACTGTCCGATCTACGCTGGATGGCTTGATGGCCGTCTTGTGCCTCCCGGCTGACACTGTTCGGAATCTTCCCTGAAGAGCCAGCGTCCACCGGTAGAGCACCCTATCTCTGTCGTCTGTGGCTGCGAGACCTCCGACCAAAACCCCGCCCCACCGCATTGCCATGGTTGCGCCGTCCCCAGCCAATCCACAAAGACTTGCCTTCATCCAGATCCGGCGACGGCAGTACCTTCAACCCATGCAACTCTAAGATAGCCATCTAACCGCTGCTTCATCGGCGAACTTGCGCCCCCGCACCCTTACGTTAGACACCAGCCAACCGGTAGCCTAGGAGCTTCGCCGCCTCGAGGGGTGCTGCTTCCCATTGGGAATCGATTGGCCCAGAATAAAAATTTAGACAACTGACACCTAAATAAAGTGATTTGAGATGAGGGTATGACCTATCTTTGTGGCTCAGTGAAGTAGGCAGCTCCAGCTACCGTGCGGTTGCGGTGGCTACCGGCGGTAGGAAAGAAGAGATGTCGCAACGGTAGACGGCTACGAGGAAGCAGCGACAGGGCCCTGGACGCATCCGATGTGGGAGCCATTCCGGCGCTATGCACAATGACGGGGGTGAATCAGCTCCGGTACGGTTCACGCGGCTGTCGTTGAGGCAGCTCCGGCAACACGAAGTAAGAGGCACAGGACCCAGTGCATGACGGCAAACGCACATCGTCTACGACATTGGGGAGGAGGGCGGCGATGAATTTGGTGTGGTGGGGGCGCCATGGAGGAGGGACTGAGGTTTCATGGATGGGGAGAAGGGAGCTTCCGGGGAGAAGGTGATTTGGCGCCCACGAGGTATGAATGGGGAATTGGGATGGGGAACCATGTCTTACAGACGGATTTTTCTAAAATGTGGGGGGAGTTACAGTTCTACCCCTGCCGTTAGGCTTCTAGGCTTGGGTCTGTGTACTGAGGGTCGGGGATAGTAGAGTAACTTTGCTTCTCCCAAATAGTGGGCGCGGGCAATTTCGGGTGAGGAGGGCGTGTTTTGAAATAGTGGGCGTGAGCAATTTCGGGCGAGGAGGGAGTGTTTTGAAATAGTGGGCGCGAGCTATTTCGGGCGAGGAGGGTGTGTTTTGAAATAGTCGGCGTGACAGAGGAGGGCGTGTTTTGAAATAGTCGGTGCAAGCGATTTTGGGCGAGGAGAGGGTGTTTTGCCACCCATGGTTTATGAATTATTCGGCACACGTCATTTCGGCCGAGGAGAAGGTGCGCTTGGATGAAGTTACGAAGCTACCCTTGATGTACAACGGGCCAATCGATGCGTGTCCCACATAGGCCGGTAATTTCACATCTCCCATTTATTTGCTCGGGCGAATTCCAGCGAGCAGAGGGTGTTTAACGAATTGTTCAAATTTTGGGAGAACGAGCATCCATGTTTACCTTACCAAGTCGTTTCGAATCAAATTTTGAAATATTAGCTTGCCACTTCTTTTTTAGATGGAGAGATGATGCTCGGGACTAATGTGTTTTTACATGCTCGTTGCTAACGATTTACTATATGACAAATAGTTGACCCACTCAAAAACAGGAATCAAACCCAAAATAAAATATCTCCATTCAATGAAATAGCTCGTTCACCAGGACAAAATAGTGAATTAAATCCAAAATTGAACACCTCAATCGAGTAGCAAGTTGTACAATATTATAGTACTCCATGAACATGTTGAAAGTCAAATTAATGAACTTGTCTTATACACGTATCTCCGTTCATGTGTGGACTGCATACAACATGTTCTCCAATTTAAATATTTGAATGCAAGTTTATATCGAAACATGGTATATATCAGTCTTTGATGCATAAAACGCGACCTCCCCCTCTCTCGAACGCCTGCTCTCTCTCTCTCTCTCTCTCTCTCTCTCTCATCGACAATCTTCAATTCTATCGCACGCATCAAAACACAAACCTTGTTGGTTGTCGGTGTCAAAACCGGCCGATCTCTGGTAGGGGGTCCCGAACTGTGCGTCGGAGGATCGAAGGTAACAGGAGATAAGGGGACATGATGTTTACCCAGGTTCAGACCCTCTTAATGGAGGTAATACCCTACTTCCTGCTTGATTGACTTTGATGAGTATAGGGGTTACAAGAGTCGGTCTACCTCGAGATCGTATTGGCTAAACCCTAGCTGTCTAGCCTATGTAAATTCTGATAGCCTCTACGGACTAAACCCTCCGGTTTATATAGACACCAGAGGGGCCAAGGGTTGTACAGAGTTGGTTTACAGAGAAAGGAAACTATACATCCGGATGTCAAGCTTGCCATCCACGCAAAGGAGAGTCCCATCCGGATATAGGGGAAGGCCTTCTATCTTGTATCTTCACGGCCCATCAGTCCAGCCCATGCTACACAGCCCGGACACCCAAGGACCCCGTAATCCAGGACTCCCTCAGTAGCCCCTGAACCAGTCGTTCGATGACGATGTGTTCGGTATGTAGATTGTCTTCGAATTGCAAGGTGGGTTCCTCCTCCAAATACTTCAAAGCAGTCTTCTGAATAAGAGAACTATATCCAGATCTGTATAACAGTTACAACCCTGAACGACAAGGGCACAATACTTAATCAAAATAAGGTATGTCCATGGACAACTTTTTCGGCGAAACGTTACGTGTGGCCTTTTTATTATTTTGAACCATTTTTTGTCCTCCCGCTTCGCGTTCCGAGGCGCAGCCTCCATTGACACGTCTTATCAAAGCAGAGATTGTGTCCTCTTATTGCGAGATTCTCATCAATATGGGTTTGGGTAATCCAACCGCGCTGTTTGCACGATCCCTTGGGAATAGGTGAGCTTTAAGGCTAGCGGGGCGGGCGCTTGATATTCACGGCCTATATAAGCGGATAAAGATCCCTTATTTTCACCCCACGCCTTCTTCCTTCCTTAGCCTTCCCCATCCTGAAGCTCCACCGCCCAAGCTTCGATCTTCGCCACTGCCACCAACCTTTCCAGCCATGTCCGGATCCGGTTCTCAAGGCAAGTGGGTGGCCTCCTCCGTGACAGAGAAGGACATCAAAGAGCTCCGGGAGGCGAGGTAATTGACTGTGGAAATCGCACACAGACTCCCTGCCAAAGAGCAAGTCATCCCCACTCCAGAGACTGGCAAGAAGGTTGTGTTCATCCCTCACTTTCTCCGCGGGTTAGGGTTTCCCCTCCACCCCTTCGTCTGCGGCTTGATGTTCTACTACGGGCTAGATTTCCACGATCTAGCCCAGAATTCATTCCTCCACATCTCGGCATTCATCATCATATGCGAGGCGCTACTCCGCATCCCCCCACACTTCGGCCTCTGGCTAGAAGTCTTCAATGTGAAGCCAAAGGTGGTTGATCGGCAGCATGTGGACTGCGGTGGCACCATGGTGAGCAAGCTCCCCAACACTACTTGGCCCAAAGGAGCCTTCATGGAGACTGTGAAGGTGTGGCAGCAAGAGTGGTTCTACATCACCGAACCCCGTGGTACCAAATGGGCGGCCGCTCCTGAATTCAGATCCGGGCCCCCAATGTGGCTCACGTCGTGGACCAACAAGGGTCTGGACTGGGGTCGACCAATGAAGTGATGATGTTGAAAAAGTGCATCAAGAGTATGATAAACAAGAATAATAGTCTCACCGACGTGATTCAGGTGATGCTCTTCCGCCGGATCCTCCCATGCCAATGCCGGCCTCGCCGCGTGTGGGAGTTTAATCTGGAGGGCCCTCGGACCCTACAACGCTTCTTAGGCACATGCACGAAGAGATCTGGAAACTGCTTTTCAAGGCCCAGAAGTCATGGCCGGAGAAGACCAAAGACATTGGTCTCGACAATGCAAATCCGACTACTGAGGTAAGTATTTTACTTCCGAACACAATTTCGGTCCATAAGTCAAAGGGTATAAGAAGATGTCCATTCCTCATTCAGGGCTGGACGATGAAGGCGGAGCGGATCAGGTGTCTAGCGCCGCTACCCGAAAACCCATCCACTCCTCTACTAACGAGGATGCTGGTCCCGATGCCCTATTAGGCGCCGGAGAAGAAAGCTAAGAAGAAGAACAAGGTGGCCAAAGGAGGCCTCCGTCGTAAAGTTACTTCGGATGCTATGTCCGGAGAGACCGAGGCTCCCTCCTCCCCCGAGGGAGATGGAGACGAAGAGGAGGAGGAGCCCGAAAGTGATTCTCCCTTTAAGGCGAGGAAGAAGAAAAGGGCAGCCTCCGTAGACCCAGAGGCGGAGGCGTACAAGAGGGGGAAGATCTCCCTCCCGGATGGCTCAGATTCGGATGTCGAAGCCATCCCTGAGTGGCGCCCCAAGTCGAAGCCCCTGGCCGCATCATAAGTATCTACAAATGTTTTACACATATCTGGCCTTTTATAATTGTAATATAACATATTATATTGTGTGTTGCAGTCCGGCCCGCGGCCTTCCCCAACCATCAAGGTCCGAGAGAAATTCTCTGGCGCCGGAGATGGTGGAGAGCGAGATGCCTCCACGAGCCTCTCTGCCACCCACCAGGGACGACGCCAAAGTGTTGTCCCGAAGAGCTTCTTCGGGCCAGGAGAAGGTGGGAGAGGCCAACAAGATGACGCTGGAGGGTAACACCTCAGCTGTCGAGAACATGGGGGAACCAACCCCCATGGAGACTGACGACGGGGCCATGACCAATCTGGTCCTCAGCTGAACTCCATTCCGGAGACCCACATGGCTCCGGATTTGAGCGAGCAACCCCCTTTGAATGAGGGGGGAGCGTCGACTCCACTGGAAACCTCCATCAACCCGGAGGCGCCTGCCAATTTGGTGGAAGCACTTCGACGTGCTTCCGCTGTAGAGGAGCACCGCACCCTGATTGGTGCAGTGGTTGCAAAGGATCAGTCCGCAAAAAGCTGGTTGAACGAGGCCTTCACCAGCCTACTAACAGGCTTCGAGGTATGCGATGTAATATTCTTAGCTACTTTACATATGAAAAAATATGCCTATGTATATATAGTAGCCCCAGAGACTCTGTTCGTCTTTTGAAGAAGGCCGAGCAGAGGATCAAGTAATATTCGCAGGAGATAGCGTACTTGTCTATTTTGATAAATAGGCTTCACTGTTAGCGCGACCGCCTAGGCCGCCGAAGTATCCGAACTCAAGCGGAAGCTGGAGCTGGCCGATGAGGATCTCGTCCTCATCAACAAGCGGGTTGATGAGGTGCAAGGTATGTTTTGAAAAAATTGCTTACACACCTTAAGTTATATGCCAATGCATAGTTTTAAGCGCGTGTGTTGCCCTGATTATAATTACATGTAGTGTGGGCGAGGTCGAGACCTTGTAGAGCGCCCACGCCCAAGCCAAGGAGCAGGCACGGGTGAGCCAAAAGCGGCCGCTGATAAAGCGGCTACGGATTTGAAGGCCGAGCAGGTCGCCCGCCGCCAATATGAGGAGCGGGTGACTGAAGTGGAGCAAGAGCTCAAGGACACCACCGGCAAGTGTGAGGCTTTGGAGGATAAAAATAAGGCCCAAGCGGTCGATCTCGCCAAGGCTCTCCAAGAGGCCAAGGAAGCGTGGACCGAGTCCCGGGCGGCTCGCGAGGAGATCAAGCAGACTGAGTAGATATCGGCTGGTAAGCCCTTTCTTTTGTAGAGTAAATTCGACAGTCAGAAATATGCCTTGCTCACTCGATTATGGAGTTCTTCAGACGCCTTTGCGGATCTGCCGAGGAGTGCTGCCGATGCCACATAGTATTTCTGGGCCCAAGAGGGGAATACGACGGAGAAGCTCTTCTGGTCGCAGTACCTAGCGCCGGATGATACGTCTCCAACGTATCTACTTTTCCAAACACTTTTGCCCTTGTTTTGGACTCTAACTTGCATGATTTGAATGGAACTAACCCGGACTAACGCTGTTTTCAGCAGAACTACCATGATTTTATTTATGTGCAGGAGCAAACATTCTCGGAATGACCTGAAACTTCACGGAGACACTTTTTAGAAAATAAGAAAAATACCTGCCAAAGATGAAGGCCAGGGGGACACCGTCTTGCCACGAGGGTGGGGGGCGCGCCCCCTACCTCGTGGGCCCCCTGTTGCATCTCCGACTCCAACTCCACCTCCATATATTGAGTTTCGATGAGAAAAAATCAGAGAGAAGAAATCATCGCATTTTACGATACAGAGCCGCCGCCAAGCCCTAAAACCTCTCGGGAGGGCTGATCGGGAGTCCGTCTGGGGCTCCGGAGTGGGGAATCCGTCGCCATCATCATCATCAACCATCCTCCATCACCAATTTCATGATGCTCACCGCCGTGCGTGAGTAATTCCATCATAGGCTTACTGGACGGTGATGGGTTGGATGGGATCTATCATGTAATCGAGTTAGTTTTGTTAGGGTTTGATCCCTAGTGTCCACTATGTTCTGAGATTGATGTTGCTATGACTTTGCTATGCTTAATGCTTGTCACTAGGGCCCAAGTGCCATGATTTCAGATATGAACCTATTATGTTTTCATCAATATATGAGTGTTCTTGATCCTATCTTGCAAGTCTATAGTCACCTATTATGTGTTATGATCCGTTAACCCCGAAGTGACAATAATCGAGATACTTACCGGTGATGACCGTAGTTTGAGGAGTTCATGTATTCACTATGCGTTAATGCTTTGTTCCGGTACTCTATTAAAAGGAGGCCTTAATATCCCTTAGTTTCCATAAGGACCCCGCTACCACAGGAGGGTAGGACAGAAGATGTCATGCAAGTTCTTTTCCATAAGCACGTATGACTATGTTTAGAATACATGCCTACATTATATCAATGAACTGGAGCTAGTTATGTGTCACCCTAGGTTATGACTGTTACATGATGAACCGCATCCGGCATAATTCTCCATCCCCGATCCATTGCCTACGAGCTTTCCATATATTGTGCTTTGCTTATTTACTTTTCCGTTGCTATTGTTATCATCACTACAAAATACCAAAAACATTGCTTTTACTATTGTTACCTTTTGCTACCATTATTACTACTATCATATTACTTTGCTACTAAACACTTTGCTGCAGATATTAAGTTTCCAGGTGCGGTTGAATTGACAACTCAGCTGCTAATACTTGAGAATATTGTTTGGCTCCCCTTGTGTCGAATCAATAAATTTGGGTCGAATACTCTACCCTCGAAAACTGTTGCGATCCCCTATACTTGTGGGTTATCAAGACCATTTTCTGGCGCCGTTGCCGGGGAGCATAGCTCTATTCTTTGAGTCACTTGGGATATATATCTGCTTATCATTATGAAGAACTTAAGGGATCCAAAAACCAAGATCTATCCCTCAACTATGAGGGGAGGTAAGGAACTGCCATCTAGCTCTGCACTTGATTCACCTTCTGTTATGAGTAAGTTTGCGACTCCTACACCTGCTTCTGCTATTCATTCTGATATGTCGCATGTTATTGATGATGCCACTTCTGCTATGCATGATACTCATGATGAAACTACCTCTATGCCTGATACTACTATGCCACTTAGTGATTTTCCTGATGAACAACTTGCTAGGGCTAGAGAAATTGAAAATATTGAATCTAATGATACTGATGAAAGTGATGATGAAGAACCACTTGCTATTCCTAAGGGTTATGTATTTGATCAAGATGCTTCTTTAGCCATTTTAGCTTGTAGAAATAGAACTGAACTTAAAAAATTATTAGCTAAATGGAGTAAGCAATCTCTAAATGCTATAATGAAACCCGACCCTGCTTTTGCTACTTCACCTATCTTTGTTACTAATAAGGATTATGAATTCTCAGTTGATCCTGATATAATTACTTTGGTTGAATCTGATCCTTTTCATGGTTATGAATCTGAAACTGTTGTGGCACGTCTTACTAAATTAAATGAAATACCTACCCTGTTCACTAAAGATGAGAGAACTCGTTACTATTACATCCTTAAAATATTTCCGTTCTCGTTAAAGGGTGATGCTAAGATATGGTTTAATTCTCTTGATCCTGATTGTGTGCGTCGTCCCCAGGATATGATTTATTACTTCTCTGCTAAATATTTCCCTACTCATAAGAAACAAGCTGCTTTAAGGGATATATATAATTTTGTGCAAATTGAAGAAGAGAGTCTCCCACAAGCTTGGGGGAGGCTTCTCCAATTACTTAATGCTTTGCCTGATCATCCTCTTAAGAAAAATGAAATACTTGATATCTTTTATAATGGACTAACCGATGCCTCCAGAGATTACCTGGATAGTTGTGCTGGTTCTGTTTTCAGGGAAAGAACACCGGATGAAGATGAAATTCTATTGAATAATATGTTGACAAATGAAAATAATTGGACACCTCTGGAGCTGATTCCTGAGCATATTCCTAAACCAACTCCAAAGAAGAGGGGTATTATATTTCTCAGTCCTGAAGATATGCAAGTGGCAAAGAAATCTATGAAAGAAAAGGGTATTAAAGCTGAAGATATTAAGAATTTACCTCCTATTGAAGAGATACATGGTCTTAATTTACCGCCTGTTGAAGAAACATATAATCTTAATCCTTTACCTATTGAAGAAACTCATGGTCTTGATAACCCGACACGGGTAGTAAATGTAAATTCTCTCTATAGATATGATAAAGTTGTAATCCCATTTACTAAAATTGCTAGCCCATGCTTAGATGAGTTTGATAAATTTATGGCTAAGCAAGAAGATTTTAATGCTTATTTTGGTAGACAATTGAAATACAATTCAAATATGCTTGGACACTTGGGTGATTATATGGCTAATGCTAAAGGTGAACTTAAACTTATTAGTAAACACGCTTCTATGCTTACCACTCAAGTAGAACAAGTACTTAAAGCTCAAAATGATTTGCTCAATGAAATGAATAGTAAGAATAATGATAATGTTGTTAGAGTTATGACTAGAGGTGGTAGAATGACTCAGAAACCTTTGTATCCTGAAGGCCATCCTAAAAGAATTGAGAAAGAGTCTCAAAGAAATAATATAGATGCACCTAGCTCTTCTAAAAAGAAGAAAAAGAAAAATGATTGGACTTTGCATGCTTCTAGTGATCCTATTGTCGAAACACCTGAGAATCCAAATGATATTTCTATTTCTGATGCTGAAACACAAGCTGGTAATGAACCTGAAACTAGTGATAATGTTAATGATAATGTTCATGAGGATGCTCAACCTAGTAATGATAATGATATAGAAATTGAACCTGCTGTTGATCTTGATAACCCACAATGAAAGAATCAACGTTATGATAACAAAGACTTTGTTGCTAGGAAACATGGTAAAGAAAGAGAGCCTTGGGTTCGGAAACCCATGCCTTTTCCTCCCAAACCATCTAAGAAAAAGGATGATGAGGATTTTGAGCGCTTTGCTGAAATGAGTGGACCTATCTTTTTGCGTATGCGATTAACTGATATGCTTAAAATCAATCCTTATGCTAAGTATATGAAAGATATTATTACAAATAAAATAAAGATACCGGAAGCTAAAATTTCCACCATGCTTGCTAATTATACTTTTAAGGGTGGAATACCAAAGAAACTTGGAGATCCAGGAGTACCCACTATACCATGCTCCATTAAAAGAAACTATGTTAAAACTGCTTTATGCGATCTTGGAGCCGGTGTTAGTGTTATGCCTCTCTCTTTATATCGTAGACTTGATTTGAATAAGTTGACACCTACTGAAATATCTTTGCAAATGGCTGATAAATCAACTGCTATACCTGCCGGTATTTGTGAGGATGTGCCTATTGTAGTTGCAAACGTTACTATTTTAACGGACTTTGTTATTCTTGACATTCCCGAGGACGATAGTATGTCTATTATTCTTGGAAGACCCTTTTTGAATACTGCAGGGGCTGTTATTGACTGCACTAAAGGCAATGTCACTTTTCATGTTAATGGTAATGAGCATACGGTACACATTCCGAGGAAACAAACTCAAGTTCATAGTATCAACTCTATTGGAAAAATTCCATCAATTATATTTGGAAGTTTTGAATTTCCTCTTCCTACTGTCAAGAAGAAATATGATATTCTTATTATTGGGGATGTGCATATCCCCATTGAGGTAACATAGTGTTATTCGAAATTTCTCCGGTTCCATGTTATTCGGAATGAGTTCATTAACAAGACTTGATCAACCTTGTTAGTGGATTCCTTTTGATGATCATGAGATGGATGAAACTAGAAGGCACAACCTTCTGTACCCCACTTTTACTTTCTGTTATTTATATTAAATAAAATAAAAATAAATATTTTTCTATCTGTTATCAGATTATTCGTGCAATATAAAAATACCTCGAAAATAAAAGTTCTCCAAATGCCCTGAAAATTAAATATGATTTTTTCTAGAATATTTGAGGATTTATGGAACTGAGAACACACCAGGGGGGTCAACCACCTGCCCAGGAGGGTGGAGGGCGCGCCCACCCCCTTAGGGCGCCCCCTGCCTTGTGGGCCCACGGTGGCCTTCCTCCACTTGTCCTTTCACCCATACACTTCATCTTCCTCCCCCAAACACGAATAACCAGCTCAAACCCGAGTTCTAGCTCATTTTGCTGCCATTTTCGATCACCTTGCTCAAAGCACCTCTCACAAAACTGCTTGGGGAGATTATTCCTTGGTATGTGACTCCTCCATTGGTCCAATTAGTTTTTGTTCTAGTGCTTTATTCATTGCAAATTTTTGCTGCTTAGGTGACCCTGTTCTTGAGCTTGCATGTCAAATTTATATGGTCAAAAGTAGTTTTGATGCATGATATAGGCCCTAGGCACTTGTAGGAGTAGTTGCTATCAATATTATTGAGTTTGGTTTACTTTTATTTTGAAGTTACTAAAAATTTCAGAATTTTCCAGAAAATGATGAGGAGACTCTTGAGGGGCTCATCGAGCCAAAGCTCGAAGGAAAAGGCACCAAAGCCTAAGTATAATCTGCCTCGCACCGCGGAGGTTCGGGCGTGTGAATGGCCTTCCGAGGTTTTCTTTAGAGCAGTCGGGATTTATGAAGATTTTCATGAATTGGCTCAGACTGCAGGCCTTACCGCTTTCCTCCACGACCAATGCGATCAGTATCTCTTGCTCACAAATACCTTTGTGCAAAACTTTAATTTCCATTCTAGGAACTCAGCACCTAAGGTGGAGTTTCATTTATATGATGAGCATAAGGAGATGTCACTTTATGATTTTTGTCGAATCTGTTTAGTCCCTTTTGGGGGCAAGACATAAGAACCACATCGTGATGATGTGGAGGGATTTATTGACACTATCACTATAGGGGAAACAAGGAAGGTTTCCGATGCACGAATCACTAGCATACATTTTCCTATTTTATGCTACTTTGCATTTTTTGCTAGTCGTTGCTTAATTGGTCGCGGAAACTGTGGAAACCTAAGTATCCCTGATATTATTATTTTGCACCACGGTTTATACGGTGATAACTCTTTTAGTATGGGCACCATTATTGCCAAACGGTTAAGTCTGAACCGTACCAAGGGCCCCATCTTTGGAGGCATCTATGCTACACGCCTAGCTGCACATTTTAACATACCTATTAGGCATTATGAGAAGGAACACAGGTGCTGCCCCGTGTTTATTTAGATTATAAAAGTATGGTGGCACATGATTTTATTGTTAAGAATAGGGAAGGAGAGCTTAAATATCAATTGTTCTTTAATAAACATCATCCCGAGACTATTACCTTGCGTGCTCCTTCTTTGTTTGATATCACTGTAGGCACGTACCTTGTTCCGTTGACGGCTATCCATGCCTACCGGAGCCCTACACCAGCCGAGGAGCCAGAGCCGGAACCACAATTTGATCCTTCACGATAGTCTAACTACCAGTGGGATCCGGAGATGATTGTCAGCCAGTGGCAATCTGAGCCTTCTTCTTCCTCATCGCAGTATGACCCCAACTACTATTATAGATATCCGCCAGGCCAGCCGTAGCCATAGACCAACTTAGGCCAAAAGCCTAAGCTTGGGGGAGTACGTATTTCTCACCGACATTACATTCATGTTCACACACTCATTGCTAGATGTCGGTGCTCATACTTTTTCATTGTATCATCCATGCCAGTTTAATTTCCTTTTCATGTTTTCTTCTTGTGTGTTTAATAAACCTTAAGAAAAACCAAAAAAATTAGTTGTAGCTTTTAATCAGTTTAATTTCCATGCTTGTAGTAGTAATTAAAAAGAAAACCCAAAAATATTTCTTGTTCTTCTTTTGCTTGTTGGGAGCTTTCCCGTGTAAATAGTTTTATTTCTTTTCTTTTCTTTGGGGGGGTCGATAGGAGAAGACCATAATTAAATTGTTGAAGTGGCTCTTATATGCATTATTGTTGATCTGACAAAAGAGCCCATATCACTACAAAACAATACACTTCCGTGATGACACGTGTTTGTCACAGTAGGTCGCTTTTTTGTCATGCATGTACATCCATGACAAATTTATGACAGAATCAAGATAGTCATACCTGTGCTGTCGTAGAAGTGTACCATGACATTACCAAAATTATCATCACAGAAGTGTCCACTTCCATGACGATAAATCACGCGTCACAGAAGTGCTTTCATCAAGGGTGACCGACACGTGGCATCCACCGTAACGGAACGCCGTTAAGCTATCAGGTCGGGTTTTGGATCCGATAACCCGTAAACAGCCCCGACCAATGGGGATTTTCCATGTGTAAAATCATCATTAGCTGGAGGAAACACGTGTCGGCTCATCGTTGGGACAGATGTCAACCACTCATTGGATGGAAGGCGCCTATGATACGTCAACACGTGGCAAGGCCCAACAGAGGCCCATCCTGTGAAAAGGCCGCCCCGTTTGACTTGGTCAAAAGGTGGCGGGCCGGCCCATGGAAAGCCTATTAACGACCTGTTCGCATATAGCCCATTTACAGCCCGCAAACCCAAGGCCCGTTACGCCCTATCCGAATTAGGCCCAGTAGCGTCATCTAGGCCATCCAATATGATTCGAGCCCTTTTTCACTTCTGGCCCATGTATGGCCCATGACGTCTTTCGGCCCATATGAGGCCCTATGTAATTCTTGACCTATTAACGGCCCGTGGTGAAACTGGCCCGTAATGAACAGTGTATAACTTTACACCCATTAACGGCTCGTGGTGAAACTGGCCCGTAATGAACAGTTCATCACTTTATACCCATTAATGACCCGTTATTCCGTTGGGCCGTTTCTAGCCCATGTTATCTTTCGGCCTTCTCAGAGCCCATTTATTCTTGGGCTCATTTCCAGCATTCGTTTACTTATGGCCCGTTACTGTCATTTTCTGCTTGTGGGCCAAATTCAGCCCGTGGTTACAGTCAGCCCGTTTGTGGTCCGTTAATACGTTGGGCCGTTTTCATAGCGTCATCCAATATGACCTATCAACGATGGACCGTTACGGTCGGCCCATGAATGGACGATTCCAACTCTAGCCCGTTTACGGCCATTATGCGGCCTGTTATTGGCCCATGTTTGGCCAATCGATCATACATCCCATATAAGGCCCATTGATGATACGACCCGTACAAGGCCCATTGTTTCTACGGCCCGTAGAAGTCCTACTATTTCTACGGCCCGTAGAAGTCCCATTGTTTCTACGGCCCGTAGGAGGCCCAGTGTCACTACAGTAAATATTAGCCCATGGTTATTGTGGCCTAGTTTTAAAAAATATGTTATTGCAGCCACTAGTTAACCGCGGAAAAAGAACTGCAATGACTACAAGCAAACAAATAAACAAGACAACAAGGAAATAAATAAGCAAGCAACTAACGCTAGGCTATCACGGCTACTACACATATTACATCCACTGGGCATCAAAGTTCGCCACCAGTGCAAATATAGGGAACAAAGCAGCATATCATATACACTGGCCGTCAAAATTGGCCACCAGTGCAAATAAACGCTGCAGCAAAACAAGAGCATAACTGAAACAACTTCAGAAGAGCTCAGGAAACGTTATCCTGGGTATCCACCATGCTGGCAATAAGCTTAGCAAGCTGATTAGCTTTGTCCTGTTTGGCACTAAAATCCTCCAACGCTTGTTGTTGCACCAGAAAGTATGCATCTGAATGCTCCAGGGACTTCCGCAGTCCTTCCGCTTCTTGTCACAGCACAACTGATCGATGTCTTTCAGCTTGTAGTTGAGACTCAAGAAACTGAACTGATTCAGACAGTGAGTTTGAATAGCTTGTGCAAGCGGTAGTGGCCAGTAACTCCAACACTAAACCAAGACAGGATGTGTCACTATCCTGAACCTTATCTGTATTACTTCCTTTACTGTTGCTTAATAAGGCACTCTTCCCCAATATTCTGTCAGCATTCTAAAAGAAGAAACAAGCAGACACATAACAAGTTTAGCATGTACTAGTATATGAAACTCATTTCGGTGAACCAGTTCATTAGTAAGGTGGACAGGATTAAACTACCAAGTCTTTTATTGCCAAGTACTAGTACATAATAAAAGCATCAAACAAACATATATATATGTCCTATGGTAGCAATGGAATCTTAAATTAGAATAGTTGTTCTTCAGGTTTAGGCACTTGTTCTACATGAATAGAGCACAGTAAGACGCAAGAATATAATACTTAAAAATAGAAAATGAGCTCATAGACCTTACCACATTCTTGGTTCTGGACCAGTACAGAACAAGGCGTTCCCAGTCATCGTCTAGTAAATGTATCTCAGGAGAACGTAAGGGAATTTGATGAGTTTCTTTGCCGGTGAAGTACGTTTTCTTCAGGTAATTCCGATACTGCCACCAAGCATCCTTGAAGATAGCAGAGGTATTAGCACAGGTTACCTCATCCTGAGTTTCCAAATTGGTCCTTCTCTATAGAGAAAAAATGGGAAAATTTGCTATATTATAACCATCATGCAGGTAGGATGTATGGGACGAAGCAAAGTAATTCACATGAATAACATTACTTACACATAACTCCTGGACAAACACCTGCAACTGGCATTTTCCTTCATCTTCAGTATAATATTTCCAAGATGGGAAGATATGCACATACTATTTAACAACATCAAATGCGATAGATGCTAAACTACGACTAGCTAGTTGTGCTTCCTCCACAGGAATAGGCGTACTAACTGGTGGAGTTGGGGTTCGCCGTGATAGTACTGGCCCTATGGGCACTGGAGATGCCTTACTAACTGCTCTTGTTTGGGAGCTCTGTGGTGGAGATGGTGTTGTGTCAACAGAAACTGGGTTACTATCGGCTGGGGTTGGGGTTAGATTGGGTGAAGCTGGTTCTCTGTCCATCATAGTAGGGGTACAATTTGCGAGAGTTTGGGTTATGTGTGATAGGGCCGGTTCTTGTGCATGTACAACCGGGGTGCTATCTCCACCAATAGGTAGCACTGTTTTATTTGAAGACCATGTTTTTAGTCTGCTAGATACTGGCATCACCCGCTCCAATTCAAATGGCTGATAAACAGGAAACATAGTTGAATGTACAGACATTGTATGAGAGACAGATGCAATAGATAGTGTGGAAAAAAGAGGGCATGGAAGAGTTGACATGTATATTGTTTAACTAAAACGGATAGCATGACATAATTTCACATATATGATGTCTATCTAAACTGGATAGCATAGCATAACATAATTCAAAGATATGATGAATAACTAAATAGGATCGCATGACATAATTCACCTACATGTTATCTAAGTAATCAAGATCGCATCATTTAATTCACATACATGATTTATATGCTAAACAGAGGGCATTCGATATGATGTCTGAACTAAGAACATGGTGTTGAATATTGTGTATATGATGTCTAAACTATGCAATGCAAGACACCGTATGCATGATATGAGCAGTATAACCATGCCAAGTTAGAGCATACACCTCAGTGGGGGAATAGGACTGGTCATCTGTCTCTGAATCTATCTCTGAGGAGCTATTGGGGCCCAACAAGAGATCTGCTTCGACAGGTAGCACTGTCTGCTCTGAAGGCCTTGTTTTCACTCCAGATTTTTCCATCTCCCACCCAAATGGCTGATTCACAGGAAGAGTAGTTTAATGTACAAACATTGTCGACAAATGGAAATGTAATGAAGAAAAGGATGGGCAAGATATCATTCAAATATATGATGCCTGGTTAAACAGGATGGCATTGCACATTTCACATATATTATGGTTGGCTAAAAGACATGAGACTGCATAATTCCCATATATGCTATAGAAACTAAACAGGTGGCATTACAGAACATGTCTAAACTAAGCAGATGACATATACGATGTCAAAAGTAGGAAATGCAAGGCAACATATGCATGATATGACTAACATCATCATGCCAAGGTAGAGAAAACACCTTGGGGGGTAAATAGGAGTGGTCAGCGGCGTTCGAATCCGCCTCAGAACAGATATCTTCCTCTGGATTATAACCTGGAGAGGGGTGGGGAGGGTTTGTCATCAGACCCACCATGGAGCGATGTCTGCATGACATTGTATTGCCGCGCAAAACTCTTCTCTTTTTCTCTACATGTTCAACATGACTATGTACAATATCTGACATGCATACGAAAAAAATATGGTGAGACTATGTAAGGAGAGCATGCAGAAATTTAGAGTGATGGTAACAACCAGTGGATCGATGTTTTTCTGTTGAACCAAAATAGCCCTAATGGATCGACATGAATGTATAGTAATAAGTGATGCAACAAGTGTACAACCTCTTTGCCGTAGCTGTGTCGACCTCAGCATCATTGGGTTGGTCACTGAAGCAGTTGAGGCAGAGGTGGCTGTCGGAGGTGTGGAGGAAGATCTGAGGAATCTATAGATGGCTTCTAGGGCACTGCTCTATTGTGACGGATCGTTCTGTCGTTGGAGCAGCTCCGGTGAGCCGTAAGACGTCAAGGCTGAAGCAGCACAAGACAGACATCGTCAATCTCAAGTGGGATTCTAATAGCATCTCCAATAGATGATGTAAAATGGATGTAAAATAAACATCACGAAAAACCACCTGACTACAACAGATGAGGAAAAACTGTTGACTCTGAACTTAACTGTCGAAACTGAAATTTACTGTGGAATCTGAATGCTACTGTCGAAACTGAACGCAATGGTAGCAGAGAGGCACTTGACATGTAGTTTAGGGAGGGCCTGCAGTTCATCTTCAACCTACACCCCCCCGAACCGCCAGCCACCACCGGCCGAACCGCTGGCCCCAGCGCCGCCTCGCCGCCCCGAAACAACTCGCCACTGCCGCCCCAGCCAGCCCTCTAGGCCCCCCGCCCCACCCTGAACCCTAAGATAGATAGTGGGGTACCTCTCCGGCGAGCCCCCGTCCCCGTTGCGGGTGGTTCTTCCTTAACTCCGGTGAGCCCCCCAACCCCTGAAAATCGACTGACCCAAAAGTCGATTCAGTCAACTGAAGTGTGGCTTAATCGGAGCAGAGCAGCAGCATGAGCGAGGGGGAGAGCATCAGCAGCAGCTGGGCGAGCGAGCAATCGAGCGAGAGCCGGAGCAGCAGCAGATCCGGCTGGTATGTACGCCACCGCCGAAGGGGCCTTGCACTGGTGGAGAGCCGTTGTGGAGATGTTGTTGGGGAACATTGTAGAAAACAAAAAATTTCCTACGGTTTCACCAAGATCCATCTATGAGTTCATCTAGCAACGAGTGATCGGATTGCATCTACATACCTTTGTAGATCACGCACGGAAGCGTTCAAAGAACGGGGATGAGGAAGTCGTACTCGACGTGATCCAAATCACCAGAGATCCTAGCGCCGAACGGACGGCCCCTCCGCGTTAAACACACGTACGGTCAGCGTGATGTCTCCTTCTTCTTGATCCAGCAAGGGGAAAGGAGAGGTTGATGAAGATCCAGCAGCACGATGGCGTGGTGGTGGATGCAGGGATCACCGTAGCAGGGCTTCGCCGTTCTACTGCGAGAGGGAGAGGTGTAGCAGAGGAGAGGGAGGCGCCAAGACTCAAGGGTGTGGCTGCCCCTCCCTCCCCCCTTTATATAGGCCCCCTAGGGGGTGCGCCGGCCCTAGGAGATGGGATCTCCTAGGGGGGGGGGCGGCCAAGGGGTGGAGTGCCCCCCAAGCCAGGTGGGGCGCCCCCCACCCTAGGGTTCCCAACCCTAGGCGCATGGGGTGGGCCAAGGGGGCGCACCAGCCCACTATGGGCTGGTTCCCCTCCCCACTTAGCCCATGGGGCCCTCCGGGATGGGTGGCCCCACCCGGTGGACCCCCGGGACCCTTCCGATGGTCCCGGTACAATACCGGTGACCCCCGAAACTCTCCCGATGGCCGAAACTGCACTTCCTATATATAATTCTTCACCTCCGGACCATTCCGGAACTCTTCGTGATGTCCAGGATCTCATTTGGGACTCCGAACAACTTTCGGGTTACTGCATATTCATATCTCTACAACCCTAGCGTCACCGAACCTTAAGTGTGTAGACCTTACGGGTTCGGGAGACATGTAGACATGACCGAGATGGCTCTCCGGTCAATAACCAACAGCTGGATCTGGATACCCATGTTGGCTCCCACATGCTCCTCGATGATCTCATCGGATGAACCACGATGTCGAGGGTTCAAGCAACCCCGTATACAATTCCCTTTGTCAATCGGTACGTTACTTGCCCGAGATTCGATCGTCGGTATCCCAATACCTCGTTCAATCTCGTTACCGGCAAGTCACTTTACTCATACCGTAATGCATGATCCTGTGACCAGACACTTGTTCACTTTGAGCTCATTGTGATGACGCATTACCGAGTGGGCCCAGAGATACCTCTCCGTCATACGGAGTGACAAATCCCAGTCTTGATCCATGTCAACCCAACAGACACTTTCGGAGATACCCGTAGTATACCTTTATAGTCACCCAGTTACGTTGTGACGTTTGGTACACCCAAAGCACTCCTACGGTATCCGGGAGTTACACGATCTCATGGTCTAAGGAAAAGATACTTGACATTGGAAAAACTCTAGCAAACGAACTATACGATCTTGTGATATGTTTAGGATTGGGTCTTGTCCATCACATCATTCTCCTAATGATGTGATCTCGTTATCAATGACATTCAATGTCCATAGTCAGGAAACCATGACTATCTGTTGATCAACGAGCTAGTCAACTAGAGGCTTACTAGGGACATGTTGGTGTCTATGTATTCACACATGTATTACGATTTCCGGATAACACAATTATAGCATGAATAAAAGACAATTATCATGAACAAGGAAATACAATAATAATCCTTTTATTATTGCCTCTAGGGCATATTTCCAACAGTCTCCCACTTGCACTAGAGTCAATAATCTAGTTACATTGTGATGAATCGAATACCCATGGAATTCTAGTGTTGATCATGTTTTGCTCTAGGGAGAGGTTTAGTCAACGGATCTGCTACATTCAGGTCCGTATGTACTTTACAAATATCTATGTCTCCATCTTGAACATTTTCACGAATGGAGTTGAAGCGACGCTTGATGTGCCTGGTCTTCTTGTGAAACCTGGGCTCCTTGGCAAGTGCAATAGCTCCAGTGTTTTCACTGAAGAGTTTGATCGGCCCCGACGCATTGGGTATGACTCCTAGGTCGGTGATGAACTCCTTCACCCAAATTGCTTCATGTGCTGCCTCCGAGGCTGCCATGTACTCCGCTTCACATGTAGATCCCGCCACGACGTTCTGCTTGCAACTGCACCATCTTACTGCCCCACCATTCAAAATATACACGTATCCGGTTTGTGACTTAGAGTCATCCAGATCTGTGTCGAAGCTAGCGTCGACGTAACCCTTTACGACGAGCTCTTTGTCACCTCCATAAACGAGAAACATTTCCTTAGTCCTTTTGAGGTACTTCAGGATATTCTTGACCGCTGTCCAGTGTTCCTTGCCGGGATTACTTTGGTACCTACCTACCAAACTTACGGCAAGGTTTACATCAGGTCTGGTACACAGCATGGCATACATAATAGAACCTATGGCTGAGGCATAGAGGATGACACTCATCTCTTCTATATCTTCTGCCGTGGTCGGACATTGAGCTGAGCTCAATTTCACACCTTGTAACACAGGCAAGAACCCCTTCTTAGACTGATCCATATTGAACTTCTTCAATATCTTATCAAGGTATGTGCTTTGTGAAAGACCTATGAGGCGTCTTGATCTATCTCTATAGATCTTGATGCCTAATATATAACAGCTTCTCCAAGGTCCTTCATTCAAAAACTCTTATTCAAGTAGGCCTTAATGCTGTCCAAAAGCTCTATATCATTTCCCATCAAAAGTATGTCATCTACATATAATATGAGAAATGCTACAGAGCTCCCACTCACTTTCTTGTAAACGCAGGCTTCTCCATAAGTCTGCATAAACCCAAACGCTTTGATCATCTCTTCAAAGCGAATGTTCCAACTCCGAGATGCTTGCACCAGCCCATAAATCGAGCGTTGGAGCTTGCACACCTTGTCATCATTCTTAGGATCGACAAAACCTTCCGGCTGCATCATATACAATTCTTCCTTAAGGAAACCATTAAGGAATGCCGTTTTGACGTCCATTTGCCATATCTCATAATCATAGAATGCGGCAATTGCTAACATGATTCAGACGGACTTCAGCTTTGCTACCGGTGAGAAAGTCTCATCGTAGTAAACCCCTTAAACTTGTCGATAACCCTTAGAGACAAGCCGAGCTTTATAGATGGTCACATTACCATCCGCGTCTGTCTTCTTCTTAAAGATCCATTTATTTTCTATGGCTCGCCGCTCAACGGGCAAGTTAGTCAAAGTCCATGCTTCGTTTTCATACATGGGTCCTATCTCGGATTTCATGGCTTCCAGCCATTTGTCGGAATCCGGGCCCGCCATCGCTTCTTCATAGTTCGAAGGTTCACCGTTGTCTAACAACATGATTTCCAAGTCAGGGTTGCCGTACCATTCTGGTGCGGAACGTGTCCTTGTGGACCTTCGAATTTCAGTAGGAGCTTGATCAGAAGTATCTTGATCATCATCATTAACTTCCTCTCTAATTGGTGCAGGCACCACAGGAACATTTTCCTAAGTTGCGCCACTTTCCGGTTCAAGAGGTAATACTTCATCAAGTTCTACTTTCCTCCCACTTACTTCTTTCGAGAGAAACTCCTTCTCTAGAAAGGATCCATTCTTGGCAACAAAGATCTTGCCTTCGGATCTGAGGTAGAAGGTATACCCAATAGTTTCTTTAGGGTATCCTATGAAGACGCATTTTTCCAACTTGGGTTCGAGCTTTTCAGGTTGAAGTTTCTTGACATAAGCATCGCATCCCCAAACTTTTAGAAACGACGGCTTAGGTTTCTTCCCAAACCATAATTCATACGGTGTCATCTCAACGGATTTCGACGAAGCCCTATTTAAAGTGAATGCGGCAGTCTCTAAAGCATAGCCCCAAAATGATAGTGGTAAATCAGTAAGAGACATCATAGATCGCACCATATCTAATAGAGTGCGATTACGACGTTCGGACACACCATTATGCTGAGGTGTTCCAGGCGGCGTGAGTTGTGAAACTATTCCACTTTTTCTTAAGTGTGTGCTAAATTCGTGACTCAAGTATTCTCCTCCATGATCTGATCGCAAGAACTTGATTTTCCTGTCACGTTGATTCTCAACCTCACTCTGAAATTCCTTGAACTTTTCAAAGGTCTCAGACTTGTGTTTCATTAAATAGACATACCCATATCTACTCAAGTCATCAGCGAGGGTGAGAACATAACGATAACCACCACGAGCCTCAACACTCATTGGACCGCATACATCAGTATGTATGATTTCCAATAAGTTGGTTGCTCGCTCCATTGTTCCTGAGAACGGAGTCTTGGTCATTTTACCCATGAGGCATGGTTCGCACGTGTCAAATGATTCGTAATCAAGAGACTCTAAAAGTCCATCTGCATGGAGCTTCTTCATGCGTTTGACACCTATGTGACCAAGGCGGCAGTGCCACAAGTATGTGGGACTATCATTATCAACCTTACATCTTTTGGTACTCACACTATGGATATGTGTAGCATTACGCTCGAGATTCATTAAGAATAAGCCATTCACCATCGGAGCATGACCATAAAACATATCTCTCATATAAATAGAACAACCATTATTCTCGGATTTAAATGAGTAGCCATCTCGTATTAAACGAGATCCTGATACAATGTTCATGCTCAAACTTGGCACTAAATAACAATTATTAAGGTTCAAAACTAATCCCGTAGGTAAATGTAGAGGTAGCGTGCCAACGGCGATCACATCGACCTTGGAACCATTCCTGACGCGCATCGTCACCTCGTCCTTCGCCAGTCTCTGCTTATTCCGCAGCTCCTGCTTTGAGTTACAAATGTGAGCAACTGCACCGGTATCAAATACCCAGGAGCTACTACGAGTACTGGTAAGGTACACATCAATTACATGTATATCACATATACCTTTCGTTTTGCCGGCCTTCTTGTCCGCTAAGTATTTGGGGCAGTTCCGCTTCCACTGACCACTTTCCTTGCAATAAAAGCACTAAGTCTCGGGCTTGGGTCCATTCTTTGGCTTCTTCTCGGCAGCTTGCTTGCCGGGCGCGACAACTCCCTTGCCGTCCTTCTTGAAGGTTTTCTTACCCTTGCCTTTCTTGAACTTAGTGGTTTTATTCACCATCAACACTTGGTGTTCCTTTTTGACGTCTACTCTGCTGATTTCAGCATTGCAAATACTTCAGGAATGGTCTTTTCCATCCCCTGTATATTGAAGTTCATCACAAAGCTCTTGTAGCTCGGTGGAAGCGACTGAAGGATTCTGTCAATGACCGCGTCATCTGGGAGTTTAGCTCCCAGCTGAATCAAGCGGTTATGTAACCCAGACATAGTGAGTGTGTGCTCACTGATAGAACTATTTTCCTCCATATTACAGCTGAAGAACTTGTCGGAGACTTCATATCTCTCGACCCGGGCATGAGCTTGAAAAACCATTTTCAGCTCTTCGAACATCTCATATGCTCCGTGTCTCTCAAAACGCTTTTGGAGCCCCGGTTCTAAGCTGTAAAGCATGCCGCACTGAACGAGGGAGTAATCATCGCTACGTGTCTGCCAAGCGTTCCTAACGTCTTGTTCTGCAGGGAGAATAGGTGCTTCACATAGCGGTGCTTGTAGGACATAATCTTTCTTGGCAGCTATGAGGATGATCCTTAGGTTCCGGACCCAGTGCGTATAGTTGCTGCCATCGTCTTTCAGCTTGGTTTTCTCTAGGAATGCGTTGAAGTTGAGGACAACGTTGGCCATTTGATCAACAATACATGTTGTAAAGATTTTAGACTAAGTTCATGATAATTAAGTTCATCTAAATCAAATTATTCAATGAACTCCCACTCAGATAGACATCCCTCCAGTCATCTAAGTATAACATGATCCGAGTTAACTAGGCCGTGTCCGATCATCACGTGAGACGGACTAGTCAACATCGGTGAACATCTTCATGTTGATCATATCTTCTATACGACTCATGCTCGACCTTTCGGTCTTCTGTGTTCCGAGGCCATGTCTGTACATGCTAGGCTCATCAAGTCAACCTAAGTGTTTGCATGTGTAAATCTGTCTTACACCCGTTGTATGTGAACGTTGGAATCTATCACACCCGATCATCATGTGGTGCTTCAAAACAACGAACTGTCGCAACGGTGCACAGTTAGGGGGAACACTTTCTTGAAATTATTATGAGGTATCATCTTATTTACTACCATCGTTCTAAGTAAACAAGATGCAAAAACATGATAAACATCACATGCAATCAAATAATAATAGTGACATGATATGGCCAATATCACATAGCTCCTTTGATCTCCATCTTGGGGCTCCATGATCATCTTGTCACCGGCATGACACCATGATCTCCATCATCATGATCTCCATCATCGTGTCTCCATGAAGTTGCTCGCCAACTATTACTTCTACTACTATGGCTAACACGTTTAGCAATAAAGTAAAGTAATTTACATGGCGTTTCTCAATGACACGCAGGTCATACAAAAAATAAAGACAACTCCTATGGCTCCTGCCGGTTGTCATACTCATCGACATGCAAGTCGTTATTCCTATTACAATAGCATGAACATCTCATACATCACATATATATATATATATATATATATATATATCATTCATCATTCATCACAACTTTGGCCATATCACATCACAAAACACTTGCTGCAAAAACAAGTTAGACGTCCTCTAATTGTTGTTGCAAGTTTTACGTGGCTGCAATAGGGTTCTAGCAAGAACGTTTTCTTACCTACGTGAAAGCCACAACGTGATTTGTCAACTTCTATTTACCCTTCATAAGGACCCTTTTCATCGAATCCGCTCCAACTAAAGTGGGAGAGACAGACACCCGCCAGCCACCTTATGGAACTACTGCATGTTAGTCGGTGGAACCGGTCTCACATAAGCGTACGTGTAAGGTTGGTCCAGGCCGCTTCATCCCACGATACTGCTGAAGCAAAATAAGACTAGTAGCGGCAAGAAAGTTGACAACATCTACGCCCACAACAAATTGTGTTCTACTCGTCCAAAGAGAACTATGCATAGACCTAGCTCATGATGCCACTGTTGGGGAACGTTGCAGAAAACAAAAAAATTTCTACGGTTTCACCAAGATCCATCTATGAGTTCATCTAGCAACGAGTGACCGGATTGCATCTACATACCTTTGTAGATCACGCGCGGAAGTGTTCAAAGAATGGGGATCAGGAAGTCGTACTCGACGTGATCCAAATCACCGGAGATCCTAGCGCCGAACGGACGGCACCTCCGCGTTCAACACACGTATGGTCAGCGTGACGTCTCCTTCTTCTTGATCCAGCAAGGGGAAAGGAGAGGTTGATGAAGATCCAGCAACACGACGGCGTGGTGGTGGATGCAGGGGTCACCGCAGCAGGGCTTCGCCGACCTACTGCGAGAGGGAGAGGTGTAGCAGAGGAGAGGGAGGCGCCAAGACTCAAGGGTGTGGCTGCCCCTCCCTCCCCCCCCTTTATATAGGCCCCCTAGGTGGTGCGCCGACCCTAGGAGATGGGATCTCCTGGGAGGGGGGTGCGGCCAAGGGGTGGAGTGCCCCCCAAGCCAGGTGGGGCGCCCCCCACCCTAGGGTTCCCAACCCTAGGCGCATGGGGTGGGCCAAGGGGGAGCACCAGCCCACTATGGGCTGGTTCCCCTCCCCACTTAGCCCATGGGGCCCTCCGGGATGGGTGGCCCCACCCGGTGGACCCCCGGGACCCTTCCGGTGGTCCCGGTACAATACCGGTGACCCCCGAAACTCTCCCGATGGCCAAAACTGCACTTCCTATATATAATTCTTCACCTCCGGACCATTCCGGAACTCCTCGTGACGTCCAGGATCTCATCCGGGACTCCGAACAACTTTCGGGTTACTGCATATTCATATCTCTACAACCCTAGCGTCACCGAACCTTTAGTGTGTAGACCCTACGGGTTCGGGAGACATGTAGACATGACCGAGATAGCTCTCCGGTCAATAACTAACAGCGGGATCTGGATACCCATGTTGGCTCCCACATGCTCCTCAATGATCTCATCGGATGAACCACGATGTCGAGGATTCAAGCAACCCCGTATACAATTCCCTTTGTCAATCGGTATGTTACTTGTCCGACATTCGATCGTCGGTATCCCAATACCTCGTTCAATCTCGTTACCGGCAAGTCACTTTACTCGTACCGTAATGCATGATCCCGTGACCAGACACTTGTTCACTTTGAGCTCATTGTGATGATGCATTACCAAGTGGGCCCAGAGATACCTCTCCGTCATACGGAGTGACAAATCCCAGTCTTGATCCGTGTCAACCCAACAGACACTTTTGGAGATACCCGTAGTATACCTTTATAGTAACCCAGTTACGTTGTGACGTTTGGTACACCCAAAGCACTCCTACGGTATCTGGGAGTTACACGATCTCATGGTCTAAGGAAAAGATACTTGACATTGGAAAAACTCTAGCAAACAAACTATACGATCTTGTGATATGTTTAGGATTGGGTCTTGTCCATCACATCTTTCTCCTAATGATGTGATCTCGTTATCAATGACATTCAATGTCCATAGTCAGGAAACCATGACTATCTGTTGATCAACGAGCTAGTCAACTAGAGGCTTACTAGGGACATGTTGGTGTCTATGTATTCACACATGTATTATGATTTCCGGATAACACAATTATAGCATGAATAAAAGACAATTATCATGAGCAAGGAAATACAATAATAATCCTTTTATTATTGCCTCTAGGGCATATTTCCAACAGATGTCGCACGCGGCACTGGCTTCAAGGTAGCCGCTCCATGGGGGTGCAGGATGGAGCACCGTTGGCGCTGGGAGGTCGAGTTAAGGAGAAGGTGCGATGCGATGAGTGTACAACCTCTTTGCTGGCGCCGAGTAGGCCTCGGCCTCGTCCGAGGAGTCGGTGAGGATGCTGCGGTTCCGGTGGAGCAGGTTAAGGCGGCGCTGTGGGGATGGAGCAGCCGCGATAGACGAGGCGATCGTCGGAGCAGCTCCTTGGAGGTGGAGGACGGGGCGGCTGAACCGGCGGGATGGCGAGATGGACGACGAATCCTCATCCGGGGAGGTGGACGAGGGACGTCGAGCTGTTGCGCTGGACGACGTCATCAGGGAAGAGGCTCCGGCTAGGCAGCAGTGACGTGGCGGACGGAGTAGGGTGGGGTTTCGCGGCTGGAGCGGAGAGGTTATGGCGGTCTGGGATTTCGAATGGCGAAAAGGGGGCGATGGGAGGGGGTGAAGCATGACTTAGGAACGCGCTTGTCCAAAATGTAGGGTGTGTTACAAAAGTACCCCCCACCGATTTGAACTAGCGGCCCTTTCAGCTCAGGGTTAGAAGGGGGATTTCGCGTGTTGGGATTTGGCAGCTGGAGGGAGTTTTCGCGCACGTTGTAATTTCGGGATAGCAAGGCGTGGGTTGTGAAGGCGCTAGTTTGGGGAGCACAATATCTGAATTTTCGGGATATAACAAGATGCGGGTTCAATTTTAGGGACAAGCCTAACGTGTAGTAATATTGTATTTGTACGTACCAAATCAATTCGCACTTCCCTCAACCAAAAAGAAAACGAAAAAATAAAACTATTCACACCACACAAAGAGAGAGTCTTGCCCCATTTTACTATACAAATGCTATTCAAAGCTACTCCCTCCTTCCATCTATATAGGGCCTAATGTGTTTTTCGATGCTAACTTTGACCAAATATTAGAGGAATGATATATGACATGCAACTTACACAAAGCACACCGTTAAATTCGTCTATGAAAGGTTCCTTCAATGATATAATTTTCACACTGTGCATGTCATGTAATATTAATCTTGTCAATAGTCAAAGGCGGTCTTAAAAATCTCATTACGCCCTACATAGATGGAAGGAGGGAGTATGAATCCATGTTATGTCCGATTAAATTTTTTCGCTTGCTGTATAATGCATGTAACCTACTCATACCAACATGTTAGTGCATTCCAAATGTCTATACTACCACTGCAATTCGAACTAAATTTGAATTCGTTTCTCTATTTCAATAAGAATCTACAATCATGATTGGTGTCAACTTCAACCATCATAGTTTCCTTGCTATCCACCAGATATAAATCAGACGGCCTATAATGCAGGATGGCAGGGACACCATCATCAACAACTCCGTTTTTTATAAGAGTAGAGATAAAACATATTAAATGTAGTACCATGTTCATAACCACACCATGTGTATCACCGTTATATATATTCACACATCCGTCGGTTTGAAACACTATGATAAATTCTTCAAATATCCGAATTTGCTTTTTATAATGAAGTATATATGATCTCTATTTGTCTTTTACACCCACACAACCCTCTTATCTTTGTAGCTAGCACTAACTTTCTCTTGTGCATGCACACGCCCGCATCCCTCTCACCCTCCCTCAGCATTCTCTAGCTCCATCGCTCAAATTCGTCTTTTCACTTTAGGTCATTCACCCACGGTGTGTGTAGGCCCCCAGCTCCTTCTTTACGGCACACATCGATCGATATGCCTCTATAGCCAGGTGTGCCTAGCACAAACACAAGCTTCCCCTCTTCTCTTGTCACCGTCCATGCCTCACTCCCACCACTCTTTTCATCATTCTCGTACTCGCACACTCCTCCCCCTCGATATAGTATGCCTCTCGTACCACCTCCAACATGCATCCCTCTCTCTCTATCCTTCTCGTGCCTCATTTGCTTCTAACACACACATGCATGTATACCGATCGATCTCCCAACATATACCTAGATCGACTTTAACTACCCCCCATCGATCGACGTACCTCACAATTTATGTCTCTCCTTTCTCTTACAAAGGGCGATTGATCTTCCTATGTAGTTACGTCTGCTTACCACATCCACATCGCCCCCCTCATCATTCGTGCATGCCTCCTGACCCGTCTCTCACACGCACGTGCACAGACAACAAGCAGCCATCTCCTCTCTTATTGATATTGCGGGCGTGCCCTCCGTTTGTCTAGCAAGCCTATCCCACCATTTGTTAGAAGCAACTCCACTACCACCCCCTCCAACACTCTAGCTCTGTCTCTCTCCCAACCTTATTCATCTCCTGCACATATGCATGGATGTCGATCGATCTCCCTTAATACATGAGGCAGATCGATCTCCTTAATACATGAGGTAGGCCTCTCTCCTCCTCCACACATATACTAGCCATTGTACCTCTATAGTTAATTGGGCCTCCCTCTTCCCCCACCACACACCGATAGTCGAGCGCTGCAGGTAGGTATCCATGCCACAAAGACAAACTGCACATGTCCCATCTCACATTCCAGTAGGCCAACCACTCTATATCTTTGGTGTGGGCACACACAAATTCGATGGCACTCTTTATCGAACGCGCGCGCGCACACACACACACACACATCATCCCTCTCTTTGATTCTACGGACACCTCAAGTCGGTGATACCTCCACTCTCTTCTTGTGGATCGCCCCCTCTATATATATGTTATATACAAGACTCTATTTCACACACATTGCATATGTTAAATTTTTGGATTGACCCCCCCCCCCACAAAAAAACTCTCAAGAACCCACACACTATATCTCTCTTGGTTTGTATCTCTCTCACACAACCCCATGCAGGTGGTGTACGTATACAAGAAGAGAATAGGTGCACCGTGCACGTACTCATGCTTCGTGCCCAGCCACACCCGCGCGGGTACATGGTGGAGCTCATTTCTTTACGAAATGGCAGTCCATGTGCTAATTTGAACACCTGTAGCGGTTGTTTACCTAGGGAGGTCGTGTACCACGCGTGCACGAAACAAAGTTCGACTTGACACGTTGCCGCATTATTTTTAAATATAGTTATAGTGCTCAATGGCACATACACCGAATATAAAATGATTTTTATGGAGGAAAAGGTAGTCCGCTCTTCAGAGTATCTCACACAAGGCTCCGGTGGCCTCTCTCTCTCACCGTTGGTCACTGATCCGGCCGCTTCCCGTCCGCCGGGGGAAAGGGAGTGCAGTGGCCTCTCTCTCTCTCAACGTTGGTCACTGATCCGGCCGCATCCCATCCGCTAGGGGAAAGGGAGTGCGGTGGCCTCTCTCTCTCTCACCGTTGGTCACTGATCCGGCCGCATCTCGTCCGCCGGGGGAAAGGGAGTGCGGTGGCCTCTCTCTCTCTCACCATTGGTCACTGATCCGGCCGCATCCCGTCCGCCGGGGGAAAGGGAGGAAGTGCATCATTTCTCTGTTCGACGGCGCCAAGGCAGCATGTCCCGATCTGCAGTACAAGCCATTCTCTCTGACCAAGCTCCGGCGCGGCAGGGCCTACGCCACCTGCTCGCAGATTCCGCCTTCCGCTGCTCAACTTGTTACATCCCGACGACCTCCAGGTATCCCCTCTGGCCTTGCTCCACTGCCCGTTTTCCCACGTCGCTGCATGTGGATCTTCCATAGTTCTTTGCCCAAAACGTCGCTCGTCCGGCGTACTTTCTATATTGCATTCTCGTCCTCACACCGTTTTAGACAAACACAACTGTGTTGTTATCTTCCCTTAGGACAAGGAATATGCTTCTTTTTTGTCGTCGCATGTGTCATCAACTGTTATTGGCCAGTAATTGTTTCCTTTCTACCTCTTTTTTGCAAATAGGGCTATCCATTTCACGTCATTGCTATTGCGACCTTTTGGTGAACTGCACAAATCACTTTTTTCTTAAGAGTGTTTTGTGTAGTTGTACTAAAATGTCACACGGGCAACGTCTCTACATTCCAGTGCGGCTGCACAAAGGGAGATTGGTTTCGCTCTATCCTCCTCATCCAACTCTCAGCCTAATCTTCTCCAACTAGTTAGTCTTAAGAGAGACTGCAAAGGTGACCGGCTTCTATTTGTGTGTTTATTGTTTCATGAGCAGTCCTCTATTGTCATAATCACACTTGATATCTTTGGAACAGGGACGCTCAGATCTATTTTAGTGGAACTGCACAAAATGATCGGAATGTTGCATGCTCCAGACAGCTACTTTTTCCCAACATGCCTTGTTGATTTAGACAGAGCTGGGGGGGGGGGGACATTGCTGCCAATGAAAGCATGGATCAATTTTAATTTAACACCTTCTCACAACTTTGTCTTCAGTTGTGATGTAATTATTAGCTCTGATCTGCTAATAATTGACATGCATTAGCAAGGAAGTTAGTTTTTTATTGTTTCCGAAAGAGCATCAATGGCAAGACACGCGAAACAAAAGCTGAAAGCTCACACCATTGTGCAATTTTATGTCGCTGGGAAATTATTTGTATAGTACGTCAATTATGTAAACAAATGATGGAAGCTTGATAGCATTGCCAGAAGCCTCTTCATCATCCGGGTCCATGTGCCATGCACAAAATTATACTCCTTCGTTCCTAAATATTTGTCTTTTTACAAATTTCAAAAGGGCATATTTTAGAGTGTAGATTCACTCATTTTGCTTCGTATGTGTACTCCCTCTGTTCCTAAATATTCTATTCATCTTAACAGAGATTTCAACAAGTGACTACATACGGAGCAAAATGAGTGAATCTACACTCTAAAATATGTCTATATACTTCCGTATGTGCCAGTCCATTTGAAATCTCTAAAAGGACAAATATTTGAGAGAGAGAGAGAGAGTAGTCACTCGTTGAAATCTCTAGAAAGACAAATACTCCGGAGTATATTTAAGAACCGAGGGGGTAGTGCACTACCGCATGGGAGATTCAGCCCGGTCGTTGCGCCGCATTAATAGTGAGTAATGAGCAGTCAAATCATAAGCCCCACCTTTCCCACTGTAAGTTGCTCTGAAGAAGCAACCATGAATACGCTCTTCTTTGAATCCGCTCACACTACTCCATCCGTCACTGCTTATACAACGCGCTTCAGAAAAAAGAAAAAATCCTGTGGGACCAAGGCGACTAGCGATCGGCCTGAAAATAGCATTGGTAGTTATAGCACGGCGTCTATTACTAGAGGGAGTAATGCGTACACACATGCATGCAGTGCTTCCACCCCGGGTACACACACGCATGCACTCCATAGTAGTACAGTACATGGAGAGAAAATTGTGGACTTGATTGCGGTTACCACGCCCTAATTAATTGAGCATTATACCAAACGCGTCTAAAGTCTCTCTGGTGGTGGAAATGCATTGATAGAAATGCATCATAATGAAGCGCACCCTGTAAACTGTGACGGAGGGTGGAGTAGTATGAAGGTGCAAAACCAAGTATGCGTACTACTGCGCTTGGCTCTTCGCCCCTTCGTGAAGTCGAACAGTGATGGTACTCCACATGTTGGGTACTACAGTGTATGCCTCTGACAATCTGACACCGAATGGACTGATGCATGTCCATCGAGGGTAGGTTGCATTAGTCAAAAGGCGTAAGCGAGCTTCACCTTGTCCCGCAAGCTTCTCCTCGTTCTGCGAGTTGATGGGACACACCAAAAAGTAGTGCTAGTCCATACTCCCTCCTTTCCGGTTAATATGGCTTAATATTTTTTGCGGGTAAATGAGAGAGCTTTATTCATATATAAGCATTCTTAGGACAATCAGCCAAGACACTGGTCACTAGGAAGCGAGGTACCCTGCAAAAAAAGAAGTAGGAAGCGAGGTCTTTCATTAAGCCAGCTCTCGGCCACATTCAAAGTGCAGCAAGCATGGTTTGCACGAAGATGCGCCGCAAGGTTTGCTGACCTGTTTACATGCTGAATAAAAAAAGAGAGGAAATATTACTGAGCGCTACTATTTGTAACAGGATATGAGCCAGAATTAAGCGAGAATTGTGGCGAGTGTTCCATGCAATCAACTTCCATTATCACATGTGAGAACCCTCGAAGAGAACCAAATGTGTTGAAGATTGCTTTATCACATTTTAAAATTATAATAAGAGTGCAGAAGCTCCTCCATCCGGTTCCTAGTACTAGTATAGTACATACCTTTATGGACCATAGTAGTAGTACTAGTAAACTTTGCACTTGGCTATTCGGGAAGTCGAACAATAATAGCACTAGTAGTATAGTGTATGCCTCTGGCAATCTGACACCGAATTAACTGTTGCACGTCCACCACCTGAGCGAGGGAGAGCTTGCATTAGTAAAAAGTTTCTCCTTGTCCTGCGAGCCACTGCGCGCAAGCTTCTCCTGCCCTGCAACCTTCTCCTTGTTCGGCAAGTTGACGGGACACAACAAAGTAATGCTAGTCCATGCTGCCTCCTCCCCGGTTAATATGGCTTAATTTCAAACAAGATAAATACACTATCTGTCACTATATATTTGTAAAAATACGGCCAGTGGACTTCATAATACGCTCACTGCGCTCAATATATATGTTTTCCGGTGTTCATACGGTCAATAGCTCACCCTGACTGAGTATGTGTGTGCATGCACGTGTAGGTTGAGCACTTGAGCGTGACCGTGTGTGTTTCGTCATGTGCTCGGACATGCATGCATTAGGGCGTCGCACACGTTTTTGCGTCCATGTGTATGTGTGACTGTTTCATACACGTAGGGGGAGTACGTGTAGGGGCCACTAAGGAGCAGTCAAATCACACAGTAAGTTGGTCGAAAGAAGCAACCATCATTTCACTCTTGAATGACACGTACGCAATATAAAATGGTTGATATGGAGAGAAAAATAAAACCACTATATATACACTAGCAGGAGCCTAAGCTACAAGCCTGCTTGCTTAGGTTGCTCTCTTCACAAGCATAGAACGACAGGCCTGATCCCGCAGCCGGGAGAAGGGAACAATGTTCTGCGTAGACGCGGTCAACATCGGTGAGGGAGAAAACCCACAGTCAGTGCATCCCAATCGGGGGTCACTGCGGTATGGGCCGATGCCGCGTCCCAACCGCCCTTCTAGCTATAGCCCGACGTCCCAGGTAGTCCATCTTCCTTTTGGAGCCAACTTGCTCCACTGTCGTAGCTCCATCTCCATGTCGATCTTTCTCTACTTCTACCGGCTTCTATTTGTGATGAGTTTATGTCTCATGAACTAGTGCCAGTACTATTATTCTAATCACACTTCTTCAATATCTTTTCCATCAGGGATGCTCAGGTCGATTTTAGTGGAACTCCACAAAAGCATCGTATGATCCGAGGGTGCCAGCCGTCTTTCCTTCCCGACATGGAAAGTGCTATGGAACATGAGGTACCAGAAGGTGGAGAACCAAAGAGTGCTGCTTCTATTGTTGCTGACATTCTCACTAAAGAATCTCCCTCTAGCACATTCCTTCGACAGGTTCTACCTGGCCAGGAAATTAAATCATGTTTAGGGTTTAGTGTTTAAGTCGTAGTGACCCCATCAGTAGTTTTTCTATCGTACACGCTCTCACAACTTTTTTCTTTAGTTGGGAAGTAAATATTGGCTATTATCTGTGAATCATTGAGATGCATCCGCATGCGTGTTAGTTTTCCTTTGTATTTGATGGAATGTTGTAACGGGGCAACCTTGGAATAGGAATGAAAATGGAGTGGAAAAGTTTCCGTTTTTCCGGAGAAAAAATGGAAACGGAGAGAAACCAACGTTTCGTTTCGTTGGATCACGCCATCGAGCAAAACCAACGTTTAAATCACGTCTATCGTGTTCGTGTCTCACCCTCCTCCACGGCTCGACCCCACACGGTCGCTCGGCATGCCACTCACTGCAAACCGAGTAGTATACCATAACTTTCCCGCCTACTTGTCGATGGATCGCGCCATGGAGTACTAGCACTACTGGAAGAGATTGACGAGTTGGGGGAGGATAGCTAGCTGTAGCACGGACTCCCAAGAACTTACTACTAGAAGAGATCGCGCATGTTGTAGCCGGCTATTGCGACCTTTGAACACGGAGCAGCTGCGTGCACCTGGAAGCGGCGCGGGCGACGCTCTCTTGGCCGGCGCGCCGCAATCAATGCCGGCGCCAGTGAGAGGTCGCGTCCGCTCTGGCCGGGCATGAATGCGGCACTGACCGTTTTGGGCGGGAAGCACGCGCGGGTGATGAAGAGGGTTCGGGTTGGTCAGGACCGGCCGTGGCAGCGGTCCGGACATGCGCAAACAAGAGATGTTGTATGTTAATATTGCTACGTATATAATTAACAACGTAAATAATGTGCCAGTTGGACAAATATGATTGGAGATGGATATGGAGATGGAATTTTATGTAAACACGGATATGCATGTCTATGTCTATGTGTGTGTGCGCGACGACTCTCGCGACCTGGAAGCGGGGGCGTGTTTTTGATCGAGTTTTCTTTCTTGGTACGTTAGAAAATCAGTTTGTCTAATTCACATATGGATGTTATTTAAGGATATCACATCTAAGCCCCCACAAGTATATAATGTAGCAAAAAGAAACAAAAAAACTAGGAAAAGACCACAAACAGAGTGGACATCAACTTATATGTGACATAACTATGTCACATCTAGATGTGTCCTAGACAGACCCTTAAAAAATTGTCCGCCAGTTTTCGTTTCTTTTTTCCGGGAACGTGCGTATTCTATTTAAAACCACTGCTATGGAGAGATTTTTTTACTCCATTATAGCCTCTTGTTTGATAGAGTTTCTCGCGTCTCGCTCTCTCACCCTCTCCATATCAAAACAAGATGACAGTGTCCACTCTATCTCTCTCCTCACCGGTGGTCACAGATCCGGCCGAATCCCGTCCGCTGCGGGAGGTGAGGAGGTGTAGTGTTGACGTTGTCGCCGTCGGCGACGGAGGAAGCCGATGCGCACCGTCCTCTTGGAGTCGGGGCTGGCGCGGACGAAGATCCTCCGCGCCCTTGTTTGCTGCCGTCGTGTGGGCAGATCCTGCCCGCCCGCCTAAACGACATCTCGCCCACCTGAGGTATAACTTCTTGTACTGGTCCAGCTCCCCAGGTCGCTGCGTGCGGGTTTTCTTCTATGTGACTACTCCCAAGCTCCCCATGCATAGTAGCTAGGGTTCGTTGGCTGGTCCAACATCACCTACTAGTACTATTATAGAGGAAATGTCACTCAAAAAGTTGTCCTGATTTATGCCTTGGTGGAGGTATACATGTTGTTTCGACAAAAAGTACATGGTGGTTGTGCGGTCATTGTCCATATGGTGGTAGTACTATCACTGGATAAATGAAGAAATGCTTTTTTTCTCGGGTATCCTGGTTTAGTTCCCATCAAGATAATTATGATGCTTCTGTTTGTTGGTGTACTTTTCATTAATTCTTATTGACAATTGAGATGTCGTTGCTAACCCCTTTTTATATTTTTTGGAAACAGCGATGCGTGTCTCCATACCCGGGCATGTCTTCCTCAATTTTAGTGGAACTGCACAAAATTGGATGGCCATTGTTGTTCCGCCTCACTATCCTCTGCCACGTGGTTCTTCCTTCCTCGAGCTTGATTACTGAGAAGAAACAGACCACGGTGAGGATTTGTCGAACTTCTTAGGTGCCTCACCCAAACTTGATGCCAAATGGATGATGCATCACCACGATGACCTATCGATGCTCATGGTTGCGCCTCATGGTTGCGTCGGCTGGTGAAGCTGGTCGATTTTCGATGAAAAACAAGTTGTCTTCCATTTGTGCTCTTTGCTTGTTACGCACAAAGATGATATCCTTCGTCAGTTCACCTTGGTTGCGTTGGAGACGCAGTCATCTTTCACGTTGGTGCAATTTTCGCTAGGGTTTTACGACAGGTGGGCCCAAAATGTGGCTGGCTCACCTGTCATACAGCCAAAAGCAGGTGCAGTGAAGGCACCAGAGCTCAGTCCGTACTACAGTAGTATATATTTATATATAAGCGGGAGCCTCAGCGCCTGTTCGTTAGGATTTGCACTCTCCACACGCTCGCCGCACTACATATATGTTACTCCCTCCATTCCGAATTACTTGTCTTAGATTTGTCTAAATACAGAGGTATCTAGCACTAAAATGAGTCTAGATACATTTTCTAGGGTTTGCTATATTCACAGTCTCTCACCCTCTCTTCACCAGATCTAAACAAGATTGTGTTGGCCTCTTGTCTCTCTCTCCCCCCTCACAGCTGGTGAAGGAGGCGTCCGTATCCCGTCGCACCGGGAAGGGGAGGAGGTGCAGCGTTCACTCTATCGCCTTCGGCGAGGGAGGCTATCCACTGTCGGCTGCGCTGTTCTGTTTCACCCAGTGCCTGTGCGGGAGGGCCACCGACCCCTTCTTCCTCGCTGCCGTACTTAGTGTGGGCAGATCCAGCCTCCTGCCACACGCCTTGCCACATCCCGACGACCCTAAGGTATAAGTTTCTTTCAAACCTTCGTTGCTCTAGCTGCATATGGATCTTTTTCGATCTGTAGTTGAATCTAGGTCTTGGTTCAAAGAGGAATGAAGGGTGCGGTGGGCTGGAGCAAGAATCTAGGACGTGGTTCAATGAGGAAAGGTGGGGCGGAAAGTAGTATAGACTGGCTATCCAACCGCTTTGTAGGTCGAAAAGGGAAAAAGGGGGTAACCTAGTACACACATCTGTAAGGAACCGATCTCTTTGTTGAAAAGGGAAAGAAACTGGGGGGTCGGGTAGTTTGTGCATGACTAGATTTGCTGCCCTCACATAGGAAGAAGAACAAATATGGGACCAGCGCATATATGCTGCTTGGCTACATACTCTGCATCACCCATTTATACGTGTGGACGCACATGGTGCTGGCATGTCCCATGCAGCTATTTTGCTGTTGTTAATCTCAGAATTAACTACTGATCTGTTTTAAAAGAATTTCTCTGATAATATGAATCAATGCAACCGTTTTAGAAATGCTACTGTCCTATACTTTGTTTTCCATCAAGATAAGGTAGATGCTTCTTTTTGTGGCCGCATGTTTCATCCTCCTTTATTGGCCAGTAATTGTTTTCTTTGTTGCCTCTTAAAACAGGGATATCTATTCAACTTATTGCTATAGAAAACTTAAATGTCACACCGGCAACTTTGCTTGATTTCAGTGCAACTGCACAAAACTTGATTGGATTTCCTATTCGTGTTGGTAGATTCGTATTTTATGTTGATCGTCTCATGAAAGGTCAGTATAGCCCTTCATCCACATGATTGTGCAGTGTGCTTTGACATGCTGTGCTACTTGTATTGGTACTGTTTTAAATAAATGATGAATTGAAGCTATTCTATTGCTGTATTTTCCCATTAAGTAGTGAACAAAAATGGGACCAACCCAGACATGATGCTTGTTGCTTTGTTACAACAAATTCAGCATCACCCCCTTTATAAGCTAGTAATTGATGCCACTCTCAGAATTAACTACTGAATCTTATTTCAAAACTGCAACACTTGTTAGGTATTGGCAGGATTACCATTTTTGTGGCCGCATGTTTCATCCTCCTTTATTAGCCAGTAATTGATTCCTTTTTTGCCTCTGTTTATACAGGGATATCTATTCAACTTGTTGCTATTGTGACATTTTGCTTTGCTACGCGAAACACTTTGCTTGATTTCAGTGCAATTGCACAAAATGAGATTGGATTTCCTATTCGTGTTGGAAGATTCGTACGTGATCTTGTGTGCGTCATGACAGGTTGGTACTTGCCTTCATCCACATGATCGTGCATTATGTTTTGAGATGCTGTGCTACTTGTATTGGTACTATTTTAAATAAATGATGAATTGAAGCTATTGTATTGCTGTCTTTTCCCATTAAGTAGTGAACAAAAATGGGACCAACCCAGACATGATGCTTGTTGCTTTGTTACAACAAATTCAGCATCACCCCCTTTATAAGCTTTGTCGTTCTTTATACATGTTGAAACAAGGCATTGTTAAGATAATGTCTCAGTCAATATGAATGAATCACACTGATGGAGAATTGCTACTCTCCTGCTTTGTTTCCCATTAAGATAAAGTAGCTCAGTAGATGCTTTGCTTCTGGGAGTACAAGTCATCAACCGTTATTTCTTAGTAATTGTTTCCCTTATACCTATTGTTGCTTACAGGGATATCAAAATTAAAGCCTGGTTTTATTCCGACTTCGATTTTAGTTGAACTGCACAAAAGGAGCCAATGTGTAAGGCAAACTGCTGCATTACTGGGTCTAGTTGGTCGTTCCACTTTGCAGAAAGAAGCAGTCACTGTTTGCGCTACATTATAGAAGGAGTGACCGAGAAGCTTTACAGAGTATTATTAGACACCGATGACATGACTAGTCTACAGAAACCATTGACAATTTAACAATACGTGGAGTGCCCTGGGCAAAAAGTGCCCAAACAAGTATAAAAGCTACGACAGGACTCCACGATCATAGGCATTACATATTTTGAATGGGAAAAGCTTGTCAAAGTTTAATCATTGATGTTAGCAAGAAGACGTTAGTTTAATATATTGGAATTGGAAAACCTTGTCAAAATTTGCTCATTGATGTTAGCCAAAAGACATGCATTTGATATTTTTGAGTGGGACGCCCTTGCTGTGAGCAGCCTCGAGTGTTTTTTTCCTATTCCTATACTCAGTTTAGAAGTAAATAGTTACTCTACGGATATATTCCTGTGTTAAGAGTTTGTTCTGAATATTGTCTATGTAATGCCAGGCCTTGTGTTTGATTGCAAAGTTGAGCTTGGAATGTTGTGGCATGCGGCATCACGAGCTGTTCACCATGCCTCCTGAGAATAATGCTTCGTATTGTTTTACATGTCGATCTAATGCCAGTGATTTGCTTGTTAAGAAGATCATCCTCTTCTGTTGTTTCCGTGCTTAAGAAGTTCATCGTCTGATGTTTCATTCATAGCCTATACGACAAGTCGGGTAGGTTAGACGTGAAACAATATGATCTTCCGACTAACTCATGATATTAGGCTGTGATTGGATCGTCGTTTTCCAACCAAAACTGCTTGTAAAACTGATGCTTGTAAATTAAAGCAGATGGTCTCGGGCGAAGGCGCTTGGTTGGTCGATTTCAACTAGTAAAATATCGGAAGTACTTGACACACGATAAAAACGCTGAACGACACTCGGACGATTGCTAATCCAGCCGTTAGCTGCTGTTTCAGCCTTGCCCATGGATGGCATGATACGCACGTCGTGCATGTATCATCTGGTAATGTCATCCATATAGCAGTGCTCGTAAAATATACACTGGTCTCTCAAATTACACGCGTAACCCGCCGGTTTTACTTATAGACCTCGGGCCCTCGGTTTCATTACGCCTGTATTTTACGCATTGTTTTCAATGACGAGTAAATTACACTAGTATGTTAATACATGTTTGAAATAAACCAGAGCTCCCAAGCGCGGCCTTACTATTTCATGCCGTCTCAGTTTCTCGAAGGTGCTCATAGGTGTTCGATGATCCTGGCTTCCTGAATGAGTAGCGGGCGTTGTATCAGACCATCCGTAGGGCCCGTGAGGCCCTCTCCGTTGTCCTTCAAGTTGTTGCGCTCGCCGTGGTGCTGAGCATTGTTAACATCGTCAACGAACATGAGGATTCAGGAGATGACTTTATTTTGACTGGATGACACTAGGGACCCACTAGGGCCATAGCCGTATGTACGCAAGTGCCTCCTTATTATGTACAACTATATTTTTTTGCTTTCTCCTGGTTTTGTGAAATCATGGTCCCACACCATTGTCAACCTATGTAGTCAATATAAACGAGAGAATTGCACAAGGTGCGGCCGACAGCTGGGACCAAGCAGCTCGAGCAGTATTTGTGTTTTTGAGGCGTGAGCACTGCAGAGTTTTTCTTGGCGATGATTTCGTTGTTGTTCAGAGGAGAGAAGGGTATTAACTGGGCGGGTTGTGGCCTGTCTAGCCCAAGCCAGATATCCAGCCCAGATACTAATTTTTTCAAGATGAAAATGGCTAGCCCAGCTATACGTCTTTTTGAGGAATACCCGGCAAGGTCAACTTGTTATTCTCCGCCCCGCTGGGCTGCAAATCTTTCCTAGGAGGGATGCATTAGGCTTAACAGGAAAATGAGCTTTAAAAAATAATAAATGGGATGTAATTACAAAAAAAATGGGCAGTAACTATAAAAAAATGCACCAAACACGAAATTAGTTTATAAAATATTATTTATGGATTTTGAAAATCTTAAATTTTCATTGTTGCGCGCGCAATGTTTCGTTGGATTTTTACGTAATACAAATTTATATTTAATCTGACTAGAAATTTTGGGATAAAAATATTTTGGAGCCCATCAAAATGTGGGAAATTTTATTGAATTCTGTCTTCAACGGTTGGTTGGAATTATTAATCATTGTCCTAGCTAGAAAATGGGCTATACTTTTAACAAACTGTAAATGGGTTGTTGTAAATTCCATTAGAATTCCAAAATGGGTTGTACATTCTTACAAAACGTAAATGGGCTATAAGTTCTCTGCTACACACTTGTGGGCCTACTAAGTGACGTGTGCCCTAAAAAAATAAGTTGACGCGTATGCAAGGCTTCGCCAACTTATTATAGTCAATACGTGGTTCTAGTAGCAGTGGCCGTTGGATGTCTATCCAACGGATGTCGTGCTTCTTCTTCAATCTCGGATATTCTTAGCTTTGACCACCCAAAAAATGATTCCTCCCCCTGACATCTGGGCGCACCATTTCGGAGGCTGACCTGTGGGCCTACTAAGTTGGAGCGTACCATGGGCTTTGTCAACTTAGTCAATAATAAACGTTTCTAGCTTCAGTGACCGTACAATGTCCATCCAACGGCCGTAGTGCTTCTTCAACATCTGGTCTTCTTGGTCCAGCCGCCCAAAGCAGCGCCGGTCGTGCCGCCTGCTCCTGCCTCCTGTGGCCGGCTATGCTTCCGTGGAGGCCTCACCGCCCCCATACTACTCCCACCACTGGCCAGGCCATCCCTCCACTCACCCACACCCCCTGTTATTCTGTGGCGACGACGGCCTCACACCACAGCCGAACCAGTGAACCCTCGTACTCCTCTCCGCGCGGGCTTCCACTCCTGCGTCTTCCCCAGCTCCGTGTCATCCCCTTCCTAGGCCTCGCCGTCGTACAGGCCACCGCCCTGGTGCTCTCGGTGCGGCGTGGTCAACGTGGTTAACGATCGAGTTCCATCGGAAGAGTACTATACGTGGAGAGGCTGAGAGCTGGGTCCAGGCGGCCGCAAGGAAGTGCCTCCTTATTACGCGCAAAATAATTATTCCTCCACCTTACAGCAGGGACCCACCGGACGGGCCACCTTATTTTGCAAAAAAACATTTACCCCCTGACTGCTCGGACCCACCGGACGGGCCAGCGTATTTCGCGCAAAAAAAACGCCCCCCCCCGCTGTTAGCTCGGACCCACCGGAAGTGCCTCCTTATTATGCACAAAAAAAATGAATACCCCCCTACTAGCTGGGACCCACCATGGTGGGAGGCTGACTTGTGGGCCTACTAAGTTGACCAGGATGGGGGCCTTTGTCAACTTTAGTCAATATGAAAGATTCTAGCTCCAGTGACCGTACGATGTCCATCCAACGGTCGTAGTGCTTCTTCAACCTCTGGTCTTCTTGCTCCAGCCACCCAAAGCAGCGCCGGTCGTGCCGCATGCTCCTGCCTCCCGTGGCTGGCTGTGCTGTCGCGGAGGCCTCACCGCCCCCTACTATTCCCACGGCTAGCCAGGCCCTACGGCGACGGCAGCCTCACACCGCAGCCAAACCAGTGAACCATTGTACTCCTCTCCGCGCGGGCTTCCACTGTCGCGTCATCCCCGGCTCCCTGTCGTCGACCGCCCTGGTGCTCTCGGCGCGGCGTGGTCAACATGGTCAAGGAACGACTTCCATCGGACGTGGACTGTACGTGGAGAGGCTGATAGCTGGGTCCACGGCCGCAGCAAGGAAGTGCCTCCTTATTACGTGCAAAATAATTATTCCTCCACCTGACGGCGGGGATCCACCGGACAGGCCACCGTATTTCACGAAAAAAACGTTTCCCCCCTGACTGCTGGGACCCACCAGCTACACCTTCGCACGCAAGGAAGTGCGTCCGGGCAAAAAAACAAAACGATTCGCCCCCCAGACTGCTGGGACCCACCAGCTACATCTTCGCACACAAGGAAGTGCCTGATAGTCGGGACCCACCTGGTCGAAGCGTACGTAGCATTGTCATTCTGGTCGCACACGTGTACGTACATATATACTGGTCGATGTAGAGGCGCGCACGTAGCATGTACACGTACGTACAACTGTCAGGGTGCAAGAAAGAAAATATGGCCACGTATGTGTACATACGGGCGGGGTCTCGAACGCCTACTCGCGCATACGTACGGCGAGGGCTCGTGTACATGGCTGGGTCGGAACGGAGAAATAGCATCGTCGTCGTGTTCATGGGGAGGCAACGGAATGCGTCGTGTTCATGGGGAGGGCTTGGATGGAACAGGCGATGTAAATGAGGCATGGCGTACCGTAGAACGGAGGAAACGGCCTTGTGTTCGATCGGCCACGTTCGAAACATGATCCTGTTGATCGGGAGGGTTCTGGCGTACCGCAAAACAGAGGAAACGGACCTCCTACGGTCGAAACAGGGGTCCTGTTGATCGGGAGGGGTGTGGTATACCGCAAAACGAACGAAACGGACTTGTGTTGGAGCGCTACGGTCGAAACGGGGGTCCTGTTCATCGGGATGGGTGTGGTGTACCGCAAAACGGGACTCCACAGGATACTGTTCATCTCCACCGTCGACCCCCTCCAGCCTCCACGAGCTACTATTCATCCACCATCGACCTCCTCCAGCCTCCACCTGCATCTTTTCATCCACGTGCTCCTGTTAATCCAGCCTCCACCGCGCGCTACTCCACCGGCTACTGTTCAACCAGCCCTCTCCACGGGCTCCTATTCAACCACCCCTCCATGGGCTACTGTTCATCATGCCCTCCACCGTCTACTGTTCATCCTTCCCTCCACGGGGTGGTCCTGTTCATCCAGCCCTCCACGGGGTCCTGTTCATCCAGCCGGCTCGATCGATCGGGGTCCTGTTCATCCAGAGGCAACACCACGGGGTCCTCTTCATCCACCCCCACCGGGAACTGTTCATCCAACCCCCCTGCAACGCTCACGGTTCATCCAGAGGCAGCATCGATCGGCTTCAGTTAGCATCAGTAGCGAAGGAATCGCTCGATCGGTTCAGTTAACAGCCATCGATAGATCGCACGGGTTCAGTAACGCGTAGCCTGTAGTGCAATCGCTCGGGTTCAGTTAGATCCCAACACCTCGCTCGGGTTCAGTTAGAGCCAACGCCTCGCACACGCGCGCGTACGTGTATGAGAGAAACACGCATCGCTCACCCCCCGACCTCCCACTGTAACCGGGAACTCCCTGAAATTTTCCTCCCCCTTGCTTCTACCACGGTTTTTTCCATCATGGACGGCCCAAAGAATGTCATGCAGCTGCGTCTCTGGCCCGTCCAGGATGAAAAGCCCATTTTCTGTCATGATTTTTTGTCATAGAAGTAGGAGCCCACCACATCTATGATGATACCGGGTTTTGTCACAATTATCATCATAGAAGTGTCATATGTATGACAGAAAAAAATTTCGTTCGGCCCAAAATGTCACGGATGTGTCTTTTTTTGTAGTGTATTGCCTTGTCTTCTCCTGTTTATTGAATGCCTGCAGATTCTAGCTTAGTCCAATGCACGCGCACTATTATTATTATTCACACTATTCGGTCATGAAAGTGAAAGGCAATTATGTTGATATATGATGGACTGACTGAGATGAGAAAAGCTGGTATGAACTCGACCTCTTTTGTTTTTGTAAATATGATTAGTTCATCGTTCCTAATTCAGCCTATTATGAATAAAAATGTTTGCAATGACAACTAGAGATCATAGTTCTTGTGCCATGCTTGATTAGCTATGAGTTATAATGGTTTACCTTGTGTGTCAACATGCTATTGAGATAGTTATGATGTGGTATGATAGGGTGGTATCCTCCTCTAAATGATTTAAGTGACTTGACTTGGCGCATGTTCACGCATGTAGTTGAAACAAAATCAACATAGCCTTCACGATATTTATGTTCATGGTGGATTATATCCTACTCATGCTTGCATTCGGTGTTGATTAATTTTAATGCATGTTCATGACTGTTGTCGCTCTCTAGCTGGTCGCTTCCCAGTCTTTTGCTAGCCTTCACCTGTACTAAGTGGGAATACTGCTTGTGCATCCAAATCCCTTAAACCCCAAAGTTATTCCACATGAGTCCACTATACCTACCTATATACGGTATCTACCTGCCATTCCAAGTAAATTTGTATGTGCCAAACTCTAAACCTTCAAATAAATATCCTCTTTTGTATGCTCGAATAGCTCATGTATCAACTAGGGCTGTCCGTATCTTCCATGTTAGGTGGGTTATTCTCAAGAGGAGTGGACTCCGCTCCTCACTCACGAGATAAATGGTTGGTCACCGGGATGCCTAGTCCCATGCTTTATGCAAACTAAATCAAAATAATTGCAAACAAAACTCCCCCTGGGACTCTTGTTAGTTGGAGGCACTCGTTGTTTCGAGCAAGCCATGGATTGATGCTTGTTGGTGGAAGGGGGAGTATAAACTTTACCATTCTGTTTGGGAACCGCCTATAATGTGTGTAGCATGGAAGATATCGCCATCTCTTGGTTATTATGTTGACAATGAAAGTATACCGCTCAAAATATTATTCACTTCTGTTTCAAAACTGAGCTCTGGCACCTCTACAAATCCCTGCTTCCCTCTGCGAAGGGCCTATCTATTTACTTTTATGCCGAGTCATCATCCTCTTATTAAAAAGCACCAGTTGGAGAGCACCGCTGTTATTTGCATTCATTACTGTTAGTTTACATTGAGTATGACTTGACTGGATCTCTTTTACCATGAATTACAATGTCTAGTCAGTCCTTGGTCTTTAAAGGTGCTCTGCATTTATGTTTTGCGGTCTCAGAAAGGGCTAGCGAGATACCACCTTGTTATATCATATTATGATTGTTTTGAGAAAGTGGTGTCATCCGAGTTTTATTATTATGGCTCACTAGTTGATTATGATATTGATATGAGTAAACTTGAGACCTATGCGTTATTGCAAATGTGGTTAGTTATAATCTTTGCTAAAAACTTAAATGATGGCTTTACATATTTACAGCAACAAGAGCAAATAGAGTTTGTAAAAGTTTTTCTTTATCACTTTCAGTTTGTCAACTGAATTGCTTGAGGACAAGCAAAGGTTTAAGCTTGGGGGAGTTGATACGTCTCCAAAGTATCTACTTTTCCAAACACTTTTGCCCTTGTTTTGGACTCTAACTTGCATGATTTGAATGGAACTAACCCGGACTGACGTTGTTTTCAGCAAAACTACCATGGTGTTATTTATGTGCAGGAGCAAACGTTCTCGGAATGAACTGAAACTTCACGGAGACACTTTTTAGAAAATAAGAAAAATACATACCAAAGATGAAGGCCAGGGGGCCCATCGTCTTGCCACGAGGGTGGGGGGCGCGCCCCCATACCTCGTGGGCCCCCTGTTGCGTCTCCGACTCCAACTCCACCTCCATATATTGAGTTTCGATGAGAAAAAATCAGAGAGAAGAAATCATCACGTTTTACGATATGGAGCCGCCTCCAAGCCCTAAAACCTCTCGGGAGGGCCATTCGGGGCTCCGGAGAGGGGAATCCGTCGCCATCGTCATCATCAACCATCCTCCATCACCAATTTCATGATGCTCACCGCCGTGCGTGAGTAATTCCATCGTAGGCTTGCTGGACAGTGATGGGTTGGATGGGATCTATCATGTAATTGAGTTAGTTTTGTTAGGGTTTGATCCCTAGTGTCCACTATGTTCTGAGATTGATGTTGCTATGACTTTGCTATGCTTAATGCTTGTCAGTAGGGCCCGAGTGCCATTATTTCAGATCTGAACCTATTATGTTTTCATCAATATATGAGTGTTCTTGATCCTATCTTGCAAGTCTGTAGTCACCTATTATGTGTTATGATCCGTTAACCCCGAAGTGACAATAATCGGGATACTTACCGGTGATGACCGTAGTTTGAGGAGTTCATGTATTCACTATGTGTTAATGCTTTGTTCCGGTACTCTATTAAAAGGAGGCCTTAATATCCCTTAGTTTCCATAAGGACCCCGCTGCCACGGGAGGGTAGGACAAAAGATGTCATGTAAGTTCTTTTCCATAAGCACGTATGACTATGTTCGGAATACATGCCTACATTATATCAATGAACTAGAGCTAGTTCTGTGTCACCCTAGGTTATGACTGTTACATGATGAACCGCATCCGGCATAATTCTCCATCACCGATCCATTGCCTACGAGCTTTCCATATATTGTGCTTCGCTTATTTAATTTTCCGTTGCTATTGCTATCATCACTACAAAATACCAAAAACATTGCTTTACTGTTGTTACCTTTTGCTACCGTTATCACTACTATCATATTACTTTGCTACTAAACACTTTGCTGCAGATATTAAGTTTCCAGGTGTGGTTTAATTGACAACTCAGCTGCTAATACTTGAGAATATTCTTTGGCTCCCCTTGTGTCGAATCAATAAATTTAGGTTGAATACTCTACCCTCGAAAACTGTTGCGATCCCCTATACTTGTGGGTTATCACCGGAGCGGCCATCACTGCTGAATAACCAGATGATGCAGCTGGTGGAGCTGCATAGGATGTCCGGTTTGGCCATGAAGGACATCATACTGGTGGAGCTACATTTATGATGCGCGGTCCATCACAAACAGTTCACTATTATAGAACGTGTATGATGCGCGGCCCATCACAAACGGTTCATCGTTAAGAAGATTAGCTAATCGTCGTACAAGTGTCGAACAGGATTACGAAACGTCGGACCGTCGTAACATCGTCGTACACGACAACTATCGCACACGCTATTCTGCGGTGCAATGTTTACGATGCATACTTCATCAAAAACAATTCATGGTTGCAAATCATGTACGATAAGGCAACTAACACAAACATTTAGTTTTCCTGCACCATTTGTGATATTGTCTGACATCGCACACGCTTTGCAAACGGCAACTGTTTGCATGCTTGCACATGTTTCCTCTATGTGAACCATCTCGAATTATGGTGCATATCGCAAACATTTGTGTTTTACCAACCGTGTGTGCCGTAACAACCTGGAGAGCGTAATTTCACCGTAATTTAATTGCTTCTTTGCCAAATTGTACCGGATTTGGATTTGAATTTGAATGTATGCTACAACTTTATTCATATCCATCAGGTTCAAACAACCAATGAATTATTCGATTCGTAGGTACATATGTTCAAGAATTACATAAGAACCAAATAAAGAATGATGAACCATAGTTGTATAATTGTACTATTAAAGCCGGTAAAGAAAGAGGCGAAATATATTCTGGTTGCTGAACAAGGTGAAGCGCAATGCCCATATTGTGCCCTCCTCCTTGCAGAAGGCACGCACGACTCTAGTCCAACCCCTTGTGATAGCCGACTGCCCATCCTTCACGGTCTTCATGAAAACATCTAGATAATCATCATGTTCCGGTAGAAATACTTTAACCTCTGCATGCCCACCAATCATGTAGTTTGAGAGGTAATCTTGAGTAAACTTCTTTGGCAACCACTTCAAAGGAATAAGATTTCAGACATTGTCATCTAACACAACTCATTATGGGCAGTAAAAAGAAGGCTGCAGAGTTCTTACTTACCATCCTGCAGTTCGCTGTTGTCTTGGATAAAGTGTAAACAAATAGTTTAATTGCCATCTTTGGACCCATTTTACTAACAATCTTTATCAGCTTCCTCACTTCATGCTGGTTCATCAATATCTCATTGCCCCATACGCAGAAAGGGTCAAAACACGGATCTTTACCAATGACATATACCTAAAAGCACCAAGTTAATATTAGAAGCTAAACAGCAATGGCACAATGATGTAGTACAACACTCTTTTATAATATGTCTATATACATCCGTATGTGGTAGTCCATTTGAAATCTCTAAAAAGAACAAATATTTAGGAACGGAGGGAGTATCTTATAACATCCAATATACTCACATGTTAGATTAATTAACATCCTATATTATGGGCCGGAAGGAGTTTAGTTCGTTCTTAAAAATTATCTGCTGCTGTATCCACGGGTTACAGTTAGTTTGAGCTAGTTCGGGCTCAAATAGCCTAAAGTATATCTAAACATGAGGGCTAGTTTGAGCTAGTTGCATCTATAACCCACCCAAAAAAACTAGTATCCAACCCAAGAGGTGCTAATTGGAGCTAGTTCTCCCAGTGCATTTATTGTCAATCTAACCCTGCCATCCAAACAGCTCTTTGGATGGAGTTAGTTTAGGGTTAGTAATGAGCTAGAAACTAACTCTAACCTCTAGCTAAGTTGAGTATCCAGACAGGGTTGTGTTGTTGCTGTTGCTGCTGCTGCTCTTCTACGTATATCTAAACATCATTAGAACATTAATGTAACACTCTTCCTTGTTGCTATGTAGCCTAGGATTGCATATTTAGACATTAAGTACAATGCATGTTGCTATGTAGCCTCATATATATTACATATGGCCCTAGTTAACCTAAGGAAAAATGGGTTGCAGATATATTCAGCTAAAAGTCCGATTCATCGAGTCCCTTATCAGCCGCCGGCCTATATGGTACCAGCTACGGATATCCTGAACAGTGAGCAGATATAACCCATGAGATGAAACTAACCTCGATGGAAAACAACAGTCGTTCCCAAAATTGTCCTGTGAAGGTACATCAAGAAGCATGTTAAGCACAACAGGTTAAACATCAACCAAAATTACACATGGCAAACAAAATAATCTCCAAAAGATAGCTTCAGTGTGCAGGTTTAAGCACGCTAGTAAAGCAAAACAAGTGGAAAGGTGTGCTAACTTCAACAGGCCTAACATTTAACAACAAGCAAACATGGTCATTCAAACTGGTATTGTGCCGGTCTAAGTACACTGGTTATGGTTAAATAAAAATGGAAAGGTGTGTTAACTACAAGATGCAGCAACCAAATGTAGTCATTCATAGTGGTATTGTTGAAATTGGTACTGATGAAATTGAACTGCACAGTTCATACTTGCACATATAGAACATCATGTTGTGAATAACTGGAATAAACAAGGCATACTACGAACAACCAAAGATAGCATTTGAAACTGAACATATGCTAACTACAAACAACCGAACAATCAAAAAACTTTAAAAGAGGCATATGCTAGCTATAACAGGCTTAACAACAAGCAAATATATGCATTCCTATCGGTATGTTTAAAACTGGATTAATGAAATGTATTGCACAGTAAATAATTGCGCATATAGAGCATCACATTGTGAACAACTGAAATAAACAAATCATGGGTTTCCTCACTTGTCACAGATGGGCTCGTTCCCATGGGAAGAGCACGGACCCTGGATGTGCTCCATGTTGTTGCGGATGGGCTCCTTCCCCTTGGAAGAGCATGGCTGTAGGTTGCCCTCCCTGATGTCGCAGACGGACGCTTTACCCTTGGAAGAGAAGATGGGCTATTTCCCCTTGGAAGAGCCGGATAGGGTGCCCTCCTCGTGGTCACCGTCGATGAGGTCTGACTTGGAAGTTGTGGATCCCAAGCCAGCGTCGTAGAATGTGTCCTTGAGAAATGACAAAAGGGGCTCGATGGCGATGTAGAATGGCAAATTGTTGACAGCGAGCCAGAGGAGATCAATGGCGGGGCCATGGATGAGATCGACGGCGGTTGAACCCGAGGGGTTGGCGGTGGGCCACTTAACCTGTGACACAGCCCACCTTAGGGTGTCGCTGTCGATGACCTCGATGTCGTAGACGATGGACAAGACATGCTCGCATACTCTAGCCCGCTGCTTGAGTGCCTGCCGCTAGTAATGGTCGTCAGCTTCCTCGGCGACATCGAGCGAAGAGGCCGCTATATACCTCTTTTGGGCCAGTCGCTCCTCGAGCTCCATGGGAAGCATAGCTGGGCTTAGGCTGCGAGGCTCTGGAGTGGGGGATGGGGATGGGGATCTGTGAGAAAGGGGGCATTTGGCAGGCGTCATCTAAGAAACTCATGGCGGCCTGGGTATGAAGATCGGTGGGTAAGCTGCACGGGCAAACCGGCAGATGTTGACAATGGAGGCCTTGCGGCGGCGGTGGTGGCGGTGGCGGCGGGGACTTTGCTAGGGTTTCGAGCGCGGGAGTGTGTGTGTGTGTGTGCGCGCGCACGCCCGAGGAGGTTTTGGTGTGTGTGTGTGTGTGGAGGGGGCGGGGGGTGTTTGAGGAAATGACGCGGGTACTGAAAATTTTACTATGCGGGAGTCAAATGCGAGAGTGAAATGTCGGGCTATTGAAAAATTTGATGATAGTGCATCGCACACGGTCCGGAGATAATAACCGTGTGTTATGAGAAAGAAAAATCCTCGAGGCAGGCAGATATTTTCGATGCAGGTGGGATTGGGAACAAGAAACATCGCACACGGTCTGGAGATAACAAGCAATAAGACTGCACGCCAACTTTCGTCCCATTCTGAGAACATTTTCCGGCCACTTATAAAATAATATTTCAGAGATGCCACGGGCGCGTGCAAGTGTGGTTGGGCTCAGAACGAACAACGAACGGAACTGGGGGAACCCGGACGGATGCAAATTTTGAAAACATGCAGATGCAATGCGGATGATGACATGGCAAGATGCAACACACAAGCGAATGACAAGGCAACAATAGCGAATAACTGGAAGACACCTGGCGCATCAGACTCGGGGCGTTACAACACTCCACCACTACGAGAGGATCTCATCCCGAGATCTAGGATGGTACCGGAGAGAAGCAGAAAAGGAAGAGGAGAGGTAAACTAAGTTGCTTCTTTGACAAATGAGTGAAACCAAAGAACCTTGCGAGGTTGAACAAATTGAAAGAAATAATACAATGAAGATGAACAAAGTTGAAAATGCTCTGTTAGATAAGAGGAACATGGGATACGACGAGAACCTAGAGGTTAAGTGACAAGATAGATATTGAAACCACTCCGGTTAAAATCAAGATAGAGAAGGAATAAGAATGATATAATTTGGACAACACTCCGACTGTAATTGGAAGGAATTGAACATGAACTTTACAAGATGAGAGGATACTTGATGAAATCAACAACACACTGCCTCCGAAACTATTGAAAGAATGGCACAAGGGGTAAGAAAGATTTCAGACATCACTCCGGTGGAGAAGGGAGGCAAAACATGATAAGATGATAGAACTTGAATGGAGGACACATCACTCCGGTTAAATGGATAGGCACCAAAAGAACACGGTCCTCACAATTTGAGATGATGAGTTAAAAGAGAAACATCACAATGCCTCCGGAAGAAATAATAGAAGATAGATCATTGGAATAAAAGAATGGAGAAGGAAAATGCCAACTTCTGCCACAAATGATCTAGGAAAGCACACTTCTAAGAAGGTTAAAACGGAGTTATTGGAAAAAACCAACAACGAAACAAATAAGCTTGTAGTGGGCTTATGTAAAACATCTCAAAACCGCGGTGATATTCCTCCACCGAAAACAATGATTTATTAGGAACAAAGAAGAGATGAAAAACTTCTTCACCGAGATAGGAAGGAGAAGATTGGATCATTGATAAGCACCACAATCGCAACATTCCTTAGGGGAGGCTTTAGGTGAAACATGACACAAGATAACTCCAATGAAGATATTGGTGGATTTAAAATATCTCATACTTGACAACATGTGAATCATGAAGAACAAACTCAAATTGCCAAGAATGACATAACACCACCTCAAAAGATAAGATTGGAAGAACTACACTTTGGAATGCAAGATGAAGATGGCTTGAACTCCTCAAAACAAAGCATGTGTTGAGCACCATGTTTATTTGAGAGTATAGCTTGGCGGTCATAACTTCGAGAGAAAATCTTGAAGAACAATTGAAGAAGGAAAAAGAATCCTTGATGAACCACCATGTAGAGCCTCCATGAAGAACTCCGGTAATAAATGGAAAGAGAAGTTGAGAACACAAGGTGAAGCCTTGTGATGATTTAGATGGAGCTTCGCGGCGAGATAATCTGGAAAACATGGAACTCCGGAAAGAAAAGATGAAACATCTTGAACCGAGACATGTGACATGATGAACAACTCTGGAAAGAAGAAACTAGATCACTTGGATGCAACAATAATAAGAATTACGTTATGCGTATCCTTCAACAATTTAAATTGATGACAAGCAATGGATTTGGCATACTACTAATTCTCGTAGAAAGGATTAAGAGAGATATAGCGCAAACTTGAGAAGGTCTTCAACGAACCACCGGTAGGATTGAAACAACGAATAAATTAATATGAAAACATAGGAAGAGGACTCTTGAACAAACCACCGTAAGAATTGAAAATGAAAGTAACAAAGGCACAAATCACCAGGAATAATTGGAAAATGAATGAAGATACTTGAGGGGATTTAGATACATGGGAACAAAGAGATCATGAACTGATTAGAGGATATTTGAATGATGCACTGGTAAGATTTGGAGAACGATAGCTACACTCTAAGAATGAAGAATTATGACATGATGGCCTTCGGAGGAAAGAAATGGAAACAGCTCATGAAATGCTTCGGATGGTAAGAAAATAATTCTCACAATCAAAAACAATTATGAGAGGATAGCATCAAGCTTGAACTACACATCTTTGGAAAAACGGGTAAGGATTTAAGAGAAACTCCACTTTGGTCTTCAAAATCCGAGAATGACGACGAGAAACACCACCACAAATTGTTTAGACACTCTGGGAGAATCAAAAGCGAATAGGTTGAGCCAACGATGGAAAGAATTTGAGAGATCTTAGAGAAAGACATATGACTGATGACAATTCATACTTACGTCATACTTTGAAATGAATTTGAGAATAACTCCGGAAAAATTAGAAGAGTCAGGTAAGATCCTCGGAAAAGACCAGTGGGTTAGGGCCCACTCAAAAGATACACCGTTGAACGATTTAAAAGAGAGATTGCGCCAGTTGAATTAAATGACTTGAATGAGATAACATCCTCGAAATAGCTTGAAAGGATTACGAATAGAAACTTGAATCTTCTGTGATATCTTCAGCGCTCCAGATAAACAAGAATAGCAAGAGGTGGATGATTAAGAGGTGCACCGGCATGAGAAAACATTTGAAACAAAGAAAAAGATATGATCAACACCGAAAGCTTGAATTGAACCCAACGGAGTAGAAAAGAGAACGAAGAATGATGAACTTGAAGCTCCGTTAGTATGTTCCTGAGAATCACCGGATAAGAACATTGACGGAAAAGAATGGAGAGGCTTCCATCAATAAAATGGATAGTTGATTAAGAAATCCGAGTCCTTGTAGAAAAAGGGTGGGAGGGCGGGAAAACAAAGGCAACTTGGGGACAGATGAAACGAACAACGTTGGGAAAACCAAGAGGTGATCTTGCAGATGTTGAAATGATCAGATCCACTTGAAGATAAACACAACAACAACAACAACAACAACAAAGCCTTTAGTCCCAAACAAGTTGGGGTAGGCTAGAGGTGAAACCCATAAGATCTCGCAACCAACTCATGGCTCTGGCACATGGATAGCAAGCTTCCACGCACCCCTGTCCATAGCTAGCTCTTTGTCGATACTCCAATCCTTCAGGTCTCTCTTAACGGACTCCTCCCATGTCAAAATCGGTCGACCCCGCCCTCTCTTGACATTCTCCGCACGCTTTAGCCGTCCGCTATGCACTGGAGCTTCTGGAGGCCTGCGCTGAATATGCCCAAACCATCTCAAACGATGTTGGACAAGCTTCTCCTCAATTGGTGCTACCCCAACTCTATCTCGTATATCATCATTCCGGACTCGATCCTTCCTCGTGTGGCCACACATCCATCTCAACATACGCATCTCCGCCACACCTAACTGTTGAACATGTCGCCTTTTAGTCGGCCAACACTCCGCGCCATACAACATTGCGGGTCGAACCGCCGTCCTGTAGAACTTGCCTTTTAGCTTTTGTGGCACTCTCTTGTCACAAAGAATGCCAGAAGCTTGGCGCCACTTCATCCATCCGGCTTTGATTCGATGGTTCACATCTTCATCAATACCCCCATCATCCTGCAACATTGACCCCAAATACCGAAAGGTGTCCTTCCGAGGTACCACCTGGCCATCAAGGCTAACCTCCTCCTCCTCACAGCTAGTAGTACTGAAACCGCACATCATGTACTCGGTTTTAGTTCTACTAAGCCTAAACCCTTTCGATTCCAAGGCTTGTCTCCATAACTCTAACTTCCTATTTACCCCCATCCGACTATCGTCAACTAGCACCACATCATCCGCAAAGAGCATACACCATGGGATATCTCCTTGTATACCCCTTGTGACCTCATCCATCACCAATGCAAAAAGATAAGGGCTCAAAGCTGACCCCTGATGCAGTCCTATCTTAATCGGGAAGTCATCGGTGTCGACATCACTTGTTCGAACACTTGTCACAACATTATTGTACATGTCCTTGATGAGGGTAATGTACTTTACTGGGACTTTGTGTTTCTCCAAGGCCCACCACATGACATTCCGTGGTATCTTATCATAGGCCTTCTCCAAGTCAATGAACACCATATGCAAGTCCTTCTTATGCTCCCTATATCTCTCCATAAGTTGTCGTACCAAGAAAATGGCTTCCATGGTCGACCTCCCAGGCATGAAACCAAACTGATTTTTGGTCACGCTTGTCATTCTTCTTAAGCGGTGCTCAATGACTCTCTCCCATAGCTTCATTGTATGGCTCATCAGCTTAATTCCACGGTAATTAGTACAACTCTGAACATCCCCCTTGTTCTTGAAGATTGGTACTAATATACTCCGTCTCCATTCTTCTGGCATCTTGTTTGCCCGAAAAATGAGGTTGAAAAGCTTGGTTAGCCATACTATCGCTACGTCCCCGAGACCTTTCCACACCTCAATGGGGATACAATCAGGGCCCATCGCCTTGCCTCCTTTCATCCTTTTTAAAGCCTCCTTCACCTTAGACTCCTGGATGCGCCGCACAAAACGCATGCTGGTCTCATCAAAGGAGTCATTCAGTTCAATGGTAGAACTCTCATTCTCCCCATTGAACAGCTTGTCGAAGTACTCCCGCCATCTATGCTTAATCTCTTCGTCCTTCACCAAGAGTTGGCCTGCTCCGTCCTTGATGCATTTGACTTGGCCAATATCCCTCGTCTTCCTCTCCCGGATCTTAGCCATCTTATAGATGTCCCTTTCACCTTCCTTCGTGCCTAACCGTTGGTAGAGGTCCTCATATGCCCGACCCCTTGCTTCACCAACAGCTCGCTTTGCGGCCTTCTTCGCCATCTTGTACTTCTCTATGTTGTCTGCACTCCTATCCAGGTATAGGCGTCTGAAGCAATCTTTCTTCTCTTTAAGCGCCTTCTGGACATCATCATTCCACCACCAGGTATCCTTATCTTCGCTTCTCCTTCCCCTGGACACTCCAAACTCCTCCGAGGCCACCTTACGAATGCAAGTCGCCATCTTCATCCACATATTGTCCGCATCCCCTCCTTCCTCCCAAGGGCCCTCCTTAAATACCCTCTCCTTGAACACCTGAGCTACCTCCCCCTTGAGCTTCCACCACTTCGTTCTAGCGACCTTGGCACGCTTATCCCGCTGGACACGAATCCGAAAGCGGAAGTCAGCAACCACCAGCTTATGCTGGGGTACAACACTCTCCCCAGGTATCACCTTACAGTCTAGGCACGCACGCCTATCTTCTCTTCTCGAGAGGATGAAATCAATCTGGCTAGAGTGTTGGCCACTACTAAAAGTCACCAGATGTGATTCTCTCTTTCTAAAGAGGGTGTTAGCTACAATCATGTTGTAGGCTAGAGCAAAGCTTAAGACATCTTCTCCTTCTTGATTCCTGATGCCATAGCCAAAGCCCCCATGCGCCCCTTCAAAACCTGTGTTAGATGTACCCACGTGGCCATTGAGGTCTCCTCCTATGAAGAGCTGCTCACCAATCGGTACACTCCTAACCATGTCTTCCAAGCCTTCCCAGAACTCCCTCTTGGTGTTCTCATTGTGGCCTACTTGCGGGGCATATGCGCTGATAACATTGAGAACCAAGTCCTCAGCTACCAGCTTGACCAGGATAATCCGGTCCCCACGTCTCCTGACGTCTACCACTCCATACTTGAGGCTCTTGTTGATCAAGATGCCTACGCCATTTCTGTTTGCAGCCGTCCCCGTGTACCACAGCTTGAAGCCGGTATCCTCCACCTCCTTCGCCTTCTGTCCTCTCCATTTGGTTTCTTGGACGCAAAGGATATCAACACCTCTCCTCACTGCTGCATCAACTAGCTCCCGAAGCTTCCCTGTCAGAGACCCTACGTTCCAGCTACCTAAGCGAATCCTCCTAGGCTCGGCTAGCTTCCTTACCCTTCGCACTCGTCGAGTCAAATGCGAAGACCCTTGCTCATTTTCCACTACATCCGGGCGCCGATGTAGCGCGCCACTAAGGATGCGACGACCCGATCCTCGCTCACTTGCCACCGTATCCGGATCAAGATACGGCGCGCCACTTGGGGGGTGACGGCCCGGCCCTTGCCCATTTTCCACCACACCCGGGTTCCGATGTGGCGCGTCGCTGAGAGGGTTACGCCCCAACGAAAATCTTTTGGGTTTCATCTCCATAAGAGTGGCTGAGTTTTTACGTTGGCTCGCCAAGCCTATCACAACCCTCCTCCTTTACCCGGGCTTGGGACCGGCTATGTTGAGACAACATAGGCGGAGTTCACTTGAAGATAAACACGCCGGTTAAAAAGGATTGACATGGCAATCTCAATTATCATGAAGGATTAGTATTCACATAGAATTATGAGAACATCGGAAAGGTATGGAATCCACATTTGACTTCGAAGCAACTCAAATACCACAACTCAAAACAGAACAAAGAATTGGCTTGGAAAATAAACCGGAACAAACATATGATAGAGATTTCGTCCGAAGTTTTTGTGGTGGGGCCCACAGAGGCTCGATTGTACAACACCATCATGTACAAGGCAGTGCACATGACATACGAAGCGTCCCCGAGTCAGTATATCCAAGGACTCTTTAAGACACAACGAGACCACTGTAAAACCAAAGTGGATAGGTAGACCACTAGATGTCGAACCCCAATCTCATATCATGCATCTGTCGGAAAGATATCCTAGGAGCTACTTGAATTCCGACCTATAAACTCCCGAAACTTTCTAGTTATGCAATCAGGTGTTGGGGATACAGGGGAAGCAATATATCTCACCCAAACTAACAATCCCTACATCCAGCTGTATCCATATGTCAACACATAACTAAGAAACCTTCGGAAATCGTGTACCTCAACCTTCGAAAAGCATCTGTTATATGAGTTATGGCAATACTCCCGACCTCCCTCCCCATTACTGGGTGGCGTCGAGGTTATCTCACCAACAACTGCATAAAAGAGATTTTTGATGTTGGCGAACTCGGGTATTCCAGAACTACAACGATAAAATTGTGACAACAACACCTCGGAGCTCAACTCCCCGGGACACTGCCACAACCCCTAAATGTCAGGAGGCACCAAGAACAATGTTCTCATCACAAGACTATCAGAATGATTCCAAGATAGCCGCGTGATCCTAAAAAAATTCGTGAAATTTGAGGAGAGGGAAGTCAAAACTTCTACGTCAGGAGGCCTCACCAGAGCGACGAAGGGACTGAGGAGTAAAAGAATCCTACTCTCCGATATATATAATCCTAAGACTCAAAACATTTTGTTCTATACTCAACAACATCAGTGATTCGATCAAGCAGGGGGCTCATAAGTCGGGGATGGCTCTTATACCAACTTGTAACACCCATGATGCGGCTATATCTCCCATGTGTCGAGGCACAGGTTAGAGGCATAACCGCATGGTGGTTTGTCGCAAGAGGGGTAATATTCACACAATCCCATGTACTGAATAAGAAAGGGATAAAGAGTTGGCTTACAATCGCCACTTCAGACAAATAACAAGTTAAACATACATCATCCAGAGTACAATCAAGGTCCGAATATGGAACCAAAATAAAAGAAGACAACCCCAAATGCTAGATCCCCGATCGTCCCAACTGGGCTCCACTATTGATCAACCGGAAAAGACAAAAAACAATGAACAAGTTCCTCATCGAGCTCCCACCTGAGCTCGGTTGCATCACCTGCACTGGTATCATCGGCACCTGCAACTGTTTGGAAGTATCTGTGAGTCACGAGGACTCAGCAATCTCACACTCATGAGATCAAGACTATTTAAGCTTATGGGTAGGATAGGGTAATGAAGTGGAGCTGCAGCAAGCACTAAGCAAATATGGTGGCTAACATACACAAATAAGAGCGAGGAGAGAAGCAACAGAACGTTCATGAAGCTAGAAGTGATCAAGAAGTGATCCTAAAACTACTTATGCACAACCATAACACAAGAACCATGTTCACTTCCCGGACTCCGTCGAAAAGAGACCATCACGGCTACACACACGGTTGATGCATTTTAATTAAGTCAAGGGTCAAGTTCTCTACAACCGGACATTAACAAATTCCTATCTGCCACATAACTGCGGGCACGGCTTTCGAAAGTTTAAACCCTGCAGGGGTGTCCCAACCTAGCCCATCACAAGCTCTCATGGTCAACGAAGGATATTCCTTCTCTTGAAAAGACCCGATCAGTCTCACAATCCCGGTTACAAGACATTTTGACAATGGCAAAACAAGACCAACAAAGCCGCCCGAATGTGCCGACAAATCCCGATAGGAGATGCACATATCTCGTTCTCAGGGCACACTGGATGAGCAATCCGTACAACTAAAACTAGCCCTCAAGTTTCCCCAAGGTGGCGCTGCAAGGGGCTCTAGTTCGGACCAACACTTAGAGAAGCATTGGCCCGGGGGGGGGGGTTAAAATAACGAAAAAGATAATGCCCACACGTGTGGGCGTTAGCCAACTCAACCACACGTCTCCATCGCTGTTCAATAGTTTCTGCACGAATCTTGGCACGTTTGGCTGATTTTGTGTGCCACGTAGGACAAGTCGCGTG